>NC_135323.1:1582649-1867649 GCF_048772815.1 Callospermophilus lateralis | reverse complement strand
TGGACCTTGGAGTCTGACCAGCTTGATTTCAAATCCCAGCTCTGCCGCTCATGAGCTGTGTGACCTTGACATGCCACACCAGCCCTCTGAGTCTGGGTTTCATCCTGTGCAGAAAGCAGGTGGTTTTAATGGGGGAAAACAGGGGAATTGCTTTGCACAGTATCTGACACATAGTAGGCACTCAACAAATACTAGTTTTTCTAATGTTCTGTCTCAGTCCGGAGATGGACTTTCAGTCAACGCTTGTGAGAATTATTTCATTTTACCTATAAGGCAGATGTTCAAGGGACGTGGAAAATTCTATTGAAGATTTCATAACCTTTATTTCTAGATTCTGTGCCAGAGAAGTGAGGCTCAGTTCATCCTACTAAAAAAGAAAAAGAAATAAAACCACCTTCTACCTAGTGCACAGTAAAGCTGAGCTATTCTATGACTTAATTAAAAGCTGCAGAATATCTTCCTATCTGCCGATGGATGACAATTAAATAGAAGACCGTGTTCAGCTATTTCATTACCTGGTTAGGTAATATGCCCCCAAACAGCAGGCCTTAGTAATTACTGTACACTTTTCTTAAATGCCCTGTTTACTGATTGTCTTACAACCGGATGATACACATACATAATTTTATATTTATGGATAAGAGCTCTTTCCTGACAACTTGAACATCTAAATTATGCAACGCAGAATCAGATAATTGCAGAGAAACGTTTGTCGTCTGGCATATGGGATCTCCAGGTAAGGAGCATAATTATACAGTATCTGTTTGGAATCAATAGAAGGTGGGTGCCTGATGCTAATCGGGTATCTTTCCATCATCTCCTTGTTTTTAAAAGTGAAATTCAAATATGAGGAATGTTGTCTGCTTTTGACAACTCTTATCAAATGTCCATGCCCTCGCTTTCATAACCCAACGTTCTTGGAGCCTGTGGGTACAGATGAGCATGCTCAGTGAAGGAAGTCATTTTTAAAAGACTTTCCATCAATCTTTGCTTCTTCCTTATTTTGATAAAAGGTCTGGCCGGTGAGGTTGTCAAAGGACTCAGGTGCAGGCTCTCCTAAACACTATTCCTCAGGCATCAGTCATTGGCTCTGTGGGTGGTCATGTGACCTTTGCAGAGACCAATCACATCGTTCCCTGGGATTCATAGATGCTATGGGAAAGTCACTCTTCCTTTTAGCGGTAAAAATGAAGGAGATTGTAAAGTTGAAAGTGCTTGCTGTTCTTTTTTTCCTGACAGGTGAAAAAGGGGAATATCTGCTATAGTTGAATGCTTACTGTGTGCTAGATATTGTGCAAAGCACTTTCCTCTCTATAATGGGAAATATGAAGGTACGGAGCCAAGGAGAGAAAAGAGGGGTGAGAAATAGATGGATAGAGGGTTAAGAAAGTGAAAGAAATATGGGTGTGTATGGAGGGGAAGCTGGTGGTGTCAAGACCCACTTTTACTGCCTGGGGACATCATTCCTGTACCCCTTTCAATTCTGTGTACGACCTCACTATTATTTTTGAATAATGTGAACAATATATTCCATTCCCCTCGGGATGGTGTAAGTTCATGTTTTGTTCTGTTTCCTGGGACAAAATGGTCTGATTGCTCACATAAATTTTCCTGCCCATTTTGAGGGAAAATACTCCCTCCCACCCTGCTCTCTAAGAGGAGTTTGTTCTTAGCCCCGACATTCAGAAGATCTTTCTGTGGCTTGGGACAAGGAGGGTCAGTGGCTTCTTGTGCGTTTTCTGGGTGTTCAGCTTCTCTCCCTCGGGGGTGAAGACTGGAGGAGAGAACATAAAGACTGGGTGGAGTTAGGTCAATTTCTTTTGAACAAGGCTGCTAGATACATCAAGGGCCCAGATCTGTCTCTACTGCTTGACTCAATAACTGTAATTCTTGGTTTCTGTCTTGAAAATAGCACAGAGTGGAGCACATATTTACCCATGAATCTGTGCTCAAGGGTCTGTCATAATGGTCAGCAGGAAACCATTCAGGGACCCACAATCTGGACAAAGTTAAATTAATTATGGTTCACCCACATGTGGCACTTAACTTGTCCCATGAAGAGTTTGAAGTGATGTTGTAAATATTTATGCCGCAATGTTGAATGGAAAAGTAGGGCAGAGGAGCTGTGAAAATGCTTTAGTCAATTATGTAGGCTCCTGGGCACAAAGACTGGAAGAAAGTATGTTATTATTTGACTATAACTGGTGTGAGGGTAGGACATTTTTTTTGTTTACTTATATTTTTGTTTGTCTTTTAAATTTTCTATAGCAAAATATGATAAAAGAGTCCTGGCCCAACTATAGTCTTTCTGGTTGAACAACGACATCTGGTTGCTTGTACTTTTTGCTTGGGCATGGAATCTGTGAAACCAAATATCTTCTGTGACCTTTCAACGGCAACTTGAGGTTTCTTTTTCCAGCCGTTTCACCTATATTGTGGAGATTGATTTCTGCCCAAGTACAGTTCAAAAATGTAAGGAAGGAGAGAAGGGTCACAAATGAGCATGAAAGTGAAGAAACAGCAATTTCAGGAACTACTATGCTGAAGGTGGAGGTGGGGTGGAGGAACAACTGAAGTGACTCACAGGAAGATCTTGGGCCTAACAGTGGGGGACTTGTTTCTAGGATGGACTTGATGGAGGATGTCAAACAGTTTAGAATGTCCCTCCATCTCTACAGAATGCAGAACGCTGATTTCACAGACAGAGTAGGGGGTTGAGAAGAGAGAGAAGAGAGTTAGAGAATGATTCTGTGCTTGCCAAGGTGCCTGCCCGTTTAGGCCCCCATTCATTCAGCAAACACCGACTGAGACGTCTGTACCAGAGACTGTGGATGGCACCGGGTACAGGTGAATTTTACAGCCAGCATTCTGCAGGGACTGTGGGAGGAGAAAGCCATTGTAGACCCTTATTGATCAGACCAGCTCTGATTGAATGAGCCACAAATATGATTTTATATAATTATAGAATTTAGAGAATCATATAATTCTATAGAACTTGTAGAAGAATGTAGTGTTATAGAATATATAACTTTCTTAGTCGTCACATTAAAAAAGTAAAAAGAAACAAGTGGAATTCACCTAGATAATATTTAATGTTTTATTTAAGCCTAATATATCTAAACTATTATGTATGCAAACTAACATAAAATATTCTCAATGAGGTAGCTTTCATTTTTAAATAGTTTTTAAAAAAGTAGACTTCATTTTTCAGGACAGTTGTAGCCTCAGAACAAAATGGAGCAGAGGGGATGGAGAGTTCCCGTATTCCCCTGCCCTACATGGGCATGGCCTCCCCCACGGGAGTGGTGCGTTTATTACAACTGAGAATCCACATTGGCACCAAATTATCACCCACAGTTTACAGTTTGCATTAGGACTCACCCTTAGTGCAATACATCCTGGTGTTGGAACAAATATATGAAGACATGTATCCACCATTACGGTTTCACACAGATCATCTCACCATCTTGAATACCCCCGTGCTATGTATTCATTGCCTGCTTCCCCAAGCCCCATCAACACTGATCTCTTTACTTACTGTGTCTTGCCTTTTCTAGAATGTTCTGTCGTTTTAGTCATACAATATGCAGCCTTTTCAGATTGTCTTCTTTTCCTTAGTAAAATGTATTTAAGTATCCCTGCCTGTCTTTTCTTAGTCTCGCATTCTTTTTTGTACTAAGTTTTTGATGTTTGGAGTGTATTTTGTACTTTCAGCTAATCTCAGTTTGAAAAAGCACATTTCAAGGGCTCAATGACCACATGTGGCCGGTGGCGGCAATACTGGACAGTGTAGGTGGGACAAGATGGTTCTCATGTCACTGCTGAGCATCTGGGGCTGTGGTAACTCTGGGCTTAGATCTAAGGGCATAAAGCAGATACCACTGTGGAGTTACTGAGAGACGCACACAGGAGGATCCCAGCACCCGAGGGTCTAGTTAGTGAAGTCTCCGAGGTTAGTCATGGCCTTGCAAAGCTGGGAATGTTGAGAATGCAGGCATGGCGTTAGCGGCAAAACTGAGCCAAGAAGATCTGCTATCTTGCAAGACACATGGATGCCTCCTACCCTGGGGATTTGGGGCACAGGCAATTTCAGCTTTCCTTTGACAAGGCTGTGCTAATATGACAGAACGACCTTCTGATCTGATGATTTGGGATTGGTATTATTTTTTAACATGAAACGAGAAAGAAGGCATTTTATGTCTCACCCCACACCCAACTGTGATAAACCGAATGATAGCTCCTGAAGATGTTCACAGTGAAAACCCTGAATGGATTCCCTTACACGGCACCAAGGATTTCTTTTTCTTTCTTTCTGCAGATGTGATAGTTAGGAATTGAAGAGTGGGGAAATAGTATATTGTTCTGGGTTACTGGATGAGCTCAGTGTAATTGCTAGGGTTGTTATAAGAGGGACACAGGAGAGTCAAGTTAGAGAACAAGGAATGTTGAGGCAAGTAGAGAAGGGAAAGGGCAAGAGAGGGATTTGAAGATGGAATTGGCCTTGAAGATGGAGGAAGAAACTAAGGGCCAAGGAATGTGGGTGACTCTGACAAGCAGAAACAGGCAAAGGAAACAGACTCCCCTCAGAAGTCCAGGTGAACATGGTTCTCCCATCACCTTTATTAAGCCCAGTGAGGTCCATTTCAGACTTCTGGCCTCCTGAACTGCAAGGCAGTACTTTTGTGCTGGGTCGCCATTACATTTGTTGTTGTTATTTGTTACAGCAGCAAGAGGCAACTGATACGCTAACTGAGCCTAACAGAGGTGTTGTGGTTTGGATATTAAATGTTCCCAAAGGGGAATGCATTGAAGGCTCTATCCCCAGCTGGTGATGTAGTTGGACCCTTTAGGGGGTGCAGCCTAATGGGAGGAGGTTAGGTCACTGGGGAGTGCCCTCGAAGGGGATGTTGGGATCCCTCCCCCTTCCCCTCTCTCTCTGCCTCCTGCTGCCATGAGGCGAGTAGGTTTGTTCTATCACAGGCTCCCGCCATGATGTCCTGCCTCACATAGGCCCCAAACAAGGGAGCCGATGGATCGTAGACCAAAACCTCTGAATCCATGGGCCAAAATAAACTTTTCTCTTTTTTTTTTTCATTTTTTATTGGTTCCTATTAGTCAAACATGACATTAGGAATCATCTTGATGTAATCTAAATGGATGGCATATGATGATTTGTCCTGATTCAGTTCTCAGTACTTACCCTTACCCTCCCCCTCCTCCTCCCTGATCCATTTCCTCAACGTCACTCGTCTTTCTGCTATTTATTTACATCAAAAAAATTAGCATCTTGTAGGTGTACATGACGGTGGGACTCATGGTGGGATAGTCATCTGTATACCTAAGGAAGTCAGGTCAGGTCCACTGCTTCCCAACTCTGTCCTCCCTCCCTCCCCCTCAGTGCTCCTCTTCACTCCCCCGATGCTTCTTTTATTTGGATGGAATCCCCCCATTTCTCCCCTCCCCTTTCTTATTTTAGACTCGCTTCTGCATATCCGAGATCTCGACATTACTTTCTACCAGTTGAGCTACTCTCTGGATCACCTGGTGGTCAGAGGGCCACCAGGAGAGCCGGGAGGCCGTTACTGGCCATTTCAGCTCTTCTCAGAGGGCTAGGAGGGGAGGAGGGAGCTGATGAACTGGAGTTATTGGAGGGACTCAAGGGCTTCCAACTAGACTTTTCTGGGAGGTAAGAGGAAAGGAAGGTGCCCACCACTGAAGGCTGGATCCGCTGAAGGAGCTTCAGAGTTGGCGCCTGCCACCCTGAGCCTGCGCACTCTGCCCGGCCGTGTGGCTTTGGGCAGATCACCTCAACTCTTTGAGTTTCTGTTTTCTTTTGTGCAGAACAGATACCACAGGGCTGCAGCAGGTCAGGTTCCTCAGGAGACAGTCTCTGAGGTGGGGGTCTATTGGGGAATGTTCTGGAGCTTAGCACTTGCTGGGGGTGGTGAGGGAAGCAGGATTCAGCTGAAGGAGGAGTGAACTAGGCAGTGATTGCAACAGAGACCCCAATATCATCCGCCAGCTGGAGCTCCAATGTCCCCGCCATCATCCTCCCACCTGGAGGCAATGAGCTGGCCAGTCATTGGCTGCAGGCTGCTGGGGCTGGGAGGGGAGGGTGATGGTGGGTGAACAGCTACCTTCCAGCCGTGGGTGCAATTTCAGGGAGGAACCTGGCTGAGTGGTCAGCCAGTAACACTTCTAGCAACTGGGGGAATGAATGCTTGACCACCAAAGAGGCCCTGGCAGCGCCCCACGGTGTCCACTAGAACCCGAACTTCTAGGGTAGTCGGGAGGCTAGGCCAGAGCGCACCCACCAGCCTCTGGGTAAACGGATGCTATTGTTGTTATCGTGATCATTCTGGTACTGACAGTTTTTTTTTTTTTTTTTTTTTTGAAGTAGCAAATAGAGAAATGGAGCAGCAAGTAAAATCCAAGTGACCTTAAGATTCAGGAAATTCAGAGGATATAATAATCCTCTGAGTTCGGTGGCCTTGGCAAAGCCTCTAATCTCCAAGGCGCCGGTGGTAGTTTGGGTCTGGGAGGAGCTGCGAGTCTGCAAACAAAGGGCCTGTTGCTGTCTTTGAAGGGGATGCCGGGGAAGCGGAGGTTTCAGCAGAGCCGTTCTGCACTGTCCCCAGCCCGTTTGACGGTGCTCCAGAGCCTCGGGTGCAGCAGCGAACAGCAGAACGTGCTCTTTGGTTTTCCCTGGCGGCAGGCCGAGCTGCAGCCCAGGAGCTCTCCAGGCCTGACGCCGCTTGGGACTCGGCTAATTATTTACAGCATGCACTCTGGAGCGAGGGCGCGTGCTGAACACTCTGAATTTAAACCTGGCACCTTGAGGCCACCGTGGCAGGCCTTGTCCTCACCCTTGGCCCCATTGGGTGAGACATTGATCTCTCCCTGGAAAAAGCAAGCAGTCAGCAGAACACGCTGCTGGATACGCTGAGACGTCTAGGAAATCCACTGGGAGTTGCTCCCAAAGCCCTGGAAGCCCTGGTTTTCTTCTCTCCTGGGTTCCTAGAGGCCCGGCCTAGAGGGTGCACTTGTGGCCGAGGGGCACACGGTGGCCACAGTGAACTGCATGAGCTGGTTTAGTTTGTCATTGTGTCCCCAGAGTTTATCACGGGGCCGGCTCCATGGTAGAAGCTCAATGAATCTTTGCTAATTGGACGAGTAAATGAGGGAATTCTCCAGAAGGTGCTGGAAGGCCCCAACTCCACCTCCTGATCTTTGGACCCCAGGAAGCAAGTGTGTTACCACCATGGACACGTGACTTCCACGGTCAGCTCAAGGCCTCTTGCTCCCTCTGAGCCCTGGGACCTGCGTGCACTAGGTTGTCCCTCGCGGGTGACGTTCCACAGGGATGGAGAGCCATGCAGTGTTCTTTCCCAAGCCAGGGCCTTTACACCTTCTAACGACTGGCCTGGTCAGCAGCAGCTACCACAACGCTGGCCTTGACCTAGGGTGGCACGAGTGGCACCTCTCAGTCCCCATTTGTGACTCTTTTCTGACGCTATGGGGGGCTCTCTGGGGCCTGGGTGTCCTTGGTCTGTGCCTCAGGCAGGCAGATGAGCCCCAGGAGCGATCCCCAAGGGCGAGGGGAGGGAGCTGGGGGTAAGCAGCTTCCTTAGCCCCAGGCTGGACAGTTCTGTGGTGTGTTCCAGTTTCTCACAGGGTCCTGTGGGACAGAGCCTCTGCTGCTCCTGGCGTCCAGGGACTAACGCACCCCGTGCTGATCGCGATTCTCACCTCCTCAGGGGTGCTGACGGAGATCACCCACAGGTGAAGGCCTTGCTCCCGGGTGCCATCTGACAGCTCAGCCGTGTGGAAGAGCAACCGTATTCTTCTGTTTTCTGTAGCCAGTAACACAACGCCACAGACTGGGCGAGTTAGAAAGAAAGGAGGTTTATTTTGGCTGACGGTTCTGCAGGCACAAGGCTGAGGGCTGCCTCTGGTGACGCTGTTGTGAGGTGACACAGGGCGTCACATGGCAGGTGGCGCGACTGGTGTGTGTCTTTAGGCGTCTTTCCCTGGGAGCTTGTCTGACCCTGATCACTTCCCAAAGGCACCCCGTGAACACCAGGCTGGACTAGGTCTCTACTCTGAGTCCTCGTGACGGCGATCACAGCTCAGCACATTGAACTTGGGACGCTCCACCCACATCCACACCTCAGTGCAACCCAGCTGAATGTCAGACGCAGGAGACGTGGTCCTCCTGTGCCTTGTGCAACCCAGGAGTCTGAGTGGGCCTGGGGTCACGGCATGGACCCCTGCAGAACAGCGGGAGGTGAGGCCCTCTCCCCCTGTCTGCTTGGGATGCCTGTGTCTGTGGTCCAGGCAGGGTCTGGGGGCGAGTGACCAAGCAGTGCCACGCACAGGAGTGGGCGTCAGCATCTCCTGACTGGCTGCCACGTGGGGGTGACAGTGCTCTTGACAGTGAGGCCCAGGGGCTGGGCAGGGGGTGAGGCCAGTTCACACAGCACAGCTTGAGTAAGAGACTCCTGTGGTCCCCAGGTGTCCTCCGCACTGCCCCCAGGGGTCCACCAACTGCTGACCCCCGCATTGGCCTGGCATTTCTGAAACCATCTCCCAGTGAGGCCCCACCGGGATCCACACAGTGCTGGGCGGTCACCTGGAGCCCCAGGGGGCCCATCCTCAGAACTCCGGGAACCCCACAGACTCATCCCACACTCCCCGTGGGTGGGCTGACTGCTGGCCACATCCTGCTCAGCCACCAGGGGCCTTTCATCATGAATGTCCAAACGGAGCCATAAACTATTTATTTAAAGTAGCTCCTTTCAGCCCGTCCTCACAGATAAACATAAATAAATCACGTGGCTTCTCCATGAATCACGCATTAAGCACACATCTGTAAAACTCCCCATCAGTGGTAGGACTTTGAACATATGGGGTTTTAATTGAACACTAAATCAATTTTCCTATCTCTGTTGATGGAATTTTTAAAACTGTTCCTAGCTTTATTTAAGATGTCTGTCCTGGTTACATGATAGAAAATAAAAACCTCGGACTCTGGTGATTCTGACACCGGCTTCTCGTGCTCATTTTCCATAATTCAAATCCTGGTGCCGGGCACCTGTGATGGGGAGATTAAAAGGGTCCTTGGGGAGCAGAGCCCTGGAACACTCGGACACTATCAGAAAATAAAAGGCAGAAAGGTGGCCAGATCAAGTGGTCAGATCGCTGGAGAGCTCTGCCCCTGGGGCGTGAGCAGAGAGCGCAGGGACCCCGGGCTGGGGAGACACCAGGCAGGGAGGGGGAGGGCAGAAAGGCAGGTGTGCATACCGGGAAGGCGAGGGTATCTGCTCTGACAGGTCTTCTCCTTCCATGGCCCATGGAACCCACAGGCATCGGGTCTGTTTTGCAGATGAGAAAACTGAGGCTTAGGGAATTCACGGGGGGTTTCCCAACACCATAGACAGTGTCCAAGCCAGAATTCAGACCAGTGTGGCTCCAGTCCCTGCGCACTTGCTCTTTCCACAGGAGGAGGGCTGGATGGCCAGTTGTGTAGCGTCTTGTTGGGGTCACTCCTCCCTGATGGATGGCAATGGGACCACAGCAATGAGAGAGGCTAGTGTGATGCTGAGTTTCCTAGTTCAAGGTTACAATTTCTCTGAGGGCTCTGGGATAAAATATAAGGTCTCACGTTTTGGGAAGGAGTGAGTTTCACATCAGTGGAGGGAATCAAGGACAGCCCTCTGCTAACTCCTCTGGGCTCTTGTCCAGTGAAGTTGGAAGTCCCTTAGGTGCACTAATGGAGGTGTGTCAGGCTCTTTCAGGGGAAAGAACGTGTGAGGACACAATGAGAAGGTGGCCACCAACAAGTCAAGGAGAGTCTTCACAGTGAAACGCAGCCTGCAGGTTCCTTGACCTCAGAACAGAAATCAGCGCAGCTTCAGCTCTCTGACGGTGTGTCACGAAGGCCCTAAAAAATGAATCTCCCTTTCAGATGGTTGGCACAGGAATTTAGGGCGTGAAAAATACACAAATTGCCAAGCAGGGCTCCGGGTACCTCACGGACTTTCAGTACACACATGCGCTCCTCTGACTGCCACAAGTCCTGGGGACCCGTGGTGGCTCCTCGTGCTCTGTGCCTGAGCACCCCAGGCACACAGTCAGCACAAACATGTTTGCTGAACGGAGCTGCAGACACAGCGTGCACTCGGGGTACCTCCTGAAACCCAGGGGCTCTGGCCCTCTCCCTGTCAGGGACCTGCCCGAGCCCCACCCCAGTGCCACCCAGAGTGGTTCCTCTGGTCATGGGACCTCCCTTAGGAGGGCTGAGTTGCCTCGGGCAGCCACTCTCTCAAGAGCATTCTCTGGTGAGCGTCGCTATGGCCCTGACCCGGGGCTCCCAGAGATGGTCTCATGAGAGTCACACAGCAGCCTCCCGAGGTAACATCGTCCCCACGTTCTGTAGATGAGGAAGGCACAGTCCCTGGGTGTCCGTCAATCTGAGAAGTGGTAGTGCTTAGGATCAGACCCATGCAGAGTTGATCTCCGGGTTTATTTAAAGTGTAGGGGGCCCTGGCTCATGTGCAAAGGAGTCACATCCCGGTAAATCCATTGCCATGTCGGAATATCATCAGCTGAAAACGCATGGGGCACTCCTACCCCACCAGAGTCACAGTGCACGGCGGGATAGCCGTCGGTTGTCTTTGTGGTCACGGGGCTGATTTGGCGCTATGGCTGCAGCCACAGCCCAGCACCAGGAGGCAGGTTCGTCCTGCATGAGGCTGGCCTGGGGCAAGATCAAATTCAAAATTCAAAGTGGGGTTTCTGCTGAACCATGTCAATTTCACACCGTTGTCAGGTTGAGCAACTGCAATAGAACCGTCCTGAGGGAGGAGCCCTCGGTACTTGAAATTCAGATAGATTAAATGGTCACAAAGCATATACAGTTACAGGTACAACTGAAGACCTTCTGCTCCGTCGTGCATCAGCATTTTCTCCTGAATCCCCTAGGCCGTCCATTGGTAGGTACCACCGTTCCCTCCAGGGGAGGAAACGGGCACTGAGGAGTTCAAGTTCAATGACTGGCCCAACTTTCCATGGCTGATAAGGGGGTGGAGCAGGGTGTGCACTTGGCGTCCCTGCTTTTACTCATTGTGCTGTGTAATAACTACTGAGCGTTTGCCATGGGCCCCTGCTGGGGCTCAGTAGCCCTCACCCAGTGACCCCTTCCTGGGGATGCCCGAATGGCAGAGGACCTTTGTGGGGTCACATGGCGGGTGGGAGGCAGAGCCGCCACTTGCAGCCCCGAAACCTCCCCCCCCTCCCCCGGGACTCCTTGCTGTCTCCCTTGTGTGCCCCTGTCTCTATTTCAGCCTCCTCTGACCTGGGGCTGCACCCAGGTGGCCGGAGGACTCCTCTGCCCCAGAGGCGGAGGCTTGGTGAGTGAGCGGCAGCCAGGCTGCTCTGGGGAGCCAGCCCTGGAATGGCCCTGGTGCTTATTTTCTCATTATTTTGATTCTGAGCTTCTGCAAATTGGGGACTCAGCAGCACCAGGATTAGGCAATTTTCTTGCCTCCTGTAATGTACTTTCTCTGAATTGGTTCTATCGAGACAATTATCTGAAGCCTTTGGATTGCTCCTGCAGGCAAGCTGAGGGCGTCAGGTGACACATCTTCATATGCAGACAGGTCTTAGGGCTGCTTCCATCCTTACTGGGAGTCACAGGCATCGAAAGGAAACTCAGAGCAAAAAGGAAAGTTGCTCCTGAGCCCGCAGCCAGGGTCTCTGAGGGCAGACCTTGGATTTTAAACCCACGCGCCACGCCCGCGGTGCTCTTCCAACCCTTCAAAATGGCTAATATTGTTTCCAACTCTCAGTTGAGGAGATTGAGGCTCATAGAAGGCAAATCAAATTTCCCAGGTTAGAATTGGGGAAACCAAGTCCCAGAGAGGGGGTGTGATGTACCCAAAGACATGGCTGACTAAGGCGGGCTCAAGGCTCTGGAACCAGACCTCAGGTGTTAATCTCAGCCATCATCGCCACGTGCATAAGGAAACGGGGCTTTCTTCTTTCTCCTCTCTCCCTCCTCCCTCCCTCCCTCCTTCCCTGTGTTATCTGTTGATCTATTACTTCTTCTTCTTCTTTTTTTTTTATCAGCAAAGTTCTTTGGCATTGAAATAAATAGGTTCATGTAAAGTAACATCATTAAACCTTCACCCAACACACACAGGTCTGCCTCCCGTTGGGTGCTGTCCAAGGTACTCAATGCCGTTGGGCCCCATCTTGTCCAACCTGCACTATGGAACTCAGCATCCCCATTTAGCAGAACTTAAATGGGGCTGTTTGGTGAGCTATTTGGAGATTATGGCTAAATCTGGTCCAGAGTCCATCCATGAAACCTTTGTAGAAGTTTCCAGAGTGCTGAGTTAAGAATTTAGACTCTGGGCTCAGAAGACCTGGGTTGAAGTTCCCGCTTCTCCGCTTTCCTGCCATGAATCCTTGGGCCAGATCTCAGCTGTCCTGGACCTCAGCAACCTCATATCTAAAATGGGTATAATAGAACCGATTTCCTGGAATACTTGCAGAAAAGAAGAGAGATAAAGCATGTTAGACACCTGACTTAGCCACAGGTGCAGGGTAAAATGAACATAAAATGTCAGTTATTTTTTTTTTTATACTTTTAAGGCCTCATGAGTTTTGAGATCAACGCATGTGTTCCAAGAAAGCTTTGTCATTTGCTGGCAATGAGAGGCAAGTTAATCAACCACTCTGAACCTTGGTCTCCCTACTAGTACAATGATAACAACATCCATGCACCACTTGCAAGGTTCTTACAATTTTAAATGAAATTAAAGCTTGTCAAGTGCTTAGAATACTGATTGAACCTTGGGAAATGCTTTTTGCATAATTGGCATTGGGTTCCTTATTCTCTTGGTCTTGCTGGAGAAGGAGCATCCACAGCTCTGTGGTTTTAGGAGGTACCGAGAGGTCAGTCCATCCGCAACTACGCAGGCTCGACGGTCCCGTGTTTTCAATGTTATCTGAAGAACCCCAGAGACATTCTTATGGCAGCAACAGAGATGGCATCTGTATCACAGAGAGCATGATCCATTTGCAGTAGACCCCTCTGCGGGGGCCAAGGGGACAGGGGACAAGGTCGTGGGTCTGCGTGCACAGAAGGGAGGGGGGTTGAAGGAGCTTCGCCCATCTTCCTGCTGTTTCCCAGACATTCCAAGCTCAAGGCCATTCTCTGGGGAAAGAAAAATCCCTCTGGGGAGTGGAGAGTCCTGTTGGGAAGAGCGAGGCTTCTATGAATACAGACTGGGTTCTTCCGACTTGGTGACAGCTGTTTATGGATGAGGGTGTGTGACCGGGTGAGGTTTGTTCTGTCTTCAAGGGGCTCAGACCCGACACGCCTGCTCTAATGCAATTATTTCTGAAATGCTCTCGAGGATTCGATCTTTGCAGCTCAGCATCTAACCTGTTCTAGGGGTGTTGGTGAGACTGCCTGGGTGTGCGTGCGTGTGTTGTTTGGTGTAAATTCAGTCATTTTCAATTCCTGCTCCCCTGAGCCTCTCTTTTCTTGGCAGAAGCCCTTAGGAGCCACTTGGACGATGGATGCTGGTCCTTATCTGCAAAGAGCTGCCAGTCACAAGGTACCACCGGCCGACAGTGTCTCACGGGCCCTTCCACCATCTCAGGGCAATCAGGTCAAGGAAGCTCCAGAGAAGAATCTAAAAACAAGAGACAGACTGGGACACACTGAAGGCCCGTCCTCTGACGCACGTTCAGAAACTGCCCGAGTTGCCCCCGCTTCCAATGACAGTAATGGCACAAATAATTGGCACAGGACAGTGGCTTTTACTGTTTCATAACAGAGCCACCCCAATGTGTTCAGGGTGTGCATGCTGCCTTGTATGATTGTTGAGATATGAGGTGTCCCCCCGACTCTTGTGTGAGACACTGCGAGAACATTCAGAGGTACAATGATTGGGTTATGGGAGCTGTGACCTAATCAGTGGGTGCAGCCACTTGAAGGGATTAACGGGGGTCATAACTGTAGACAGGTGGGGTGCTATGGTTTGAATGTGAGGTGTCCCCCAAAAACTCACATGTGAGACCGTGCAGCAAGGTTCAGAGGAGAAATGATGGGGTAGTGAGAGTCTTCACCAATCAGTGGTTTAGTCCCCCAGAGGGACCGACTGAGGGGTGACTGGAGGGGTGGGCGTGGCTGGAGGGGTGGGCACTGGGGCGTGGCTGGGGGTATATCTCTGTATCTGGAGAGTGGAGTCAGTCTCTCTCTGCTTCTTGATCACCTGGATGTGAGCTGCCTCCCTCTGCCACACACTCCGCCATGATGATAGCGTCATCGGGAGCCCCCAGGAATGGAGCCAGCCTTCTGTGGACTAAGATCTCTGAACTGTGAGCCCTCAAATAGACTCTTCCTCCTCTGTAATTGTGCTGATCGGGTCCTTTAGTCACAGCATTGGAAAAGCCGACTAAAACAGGTGTGGACAGTGGAAGTGGTCACTGGATTTATATTTTGTCCTTGGCGAGTGGCGCTCTTTCTGCTTCCTGGGTGCCACGTCCTAGGCACACCCACACCTGGTTGCCACATCCACACCCCTCTGCCACGGTGTTCTGCCTCACCCTGGCCCAGAGCAATGGAGTCAGCCCTCTCTGGAGTGAGACCTCTGAAACCTTGAACCTAGATAAACTTTTCCTCCTCTGAGTTGTTCTTGTCAGGTCTTTTGGTCACTGAGGTGCAGAAGCTGACGGAAGCACCTCAGAACTGAGTGTAGTAGAGTCTGGTGCATTCGGTAAGTTCTGTTTGTGATTTGGGGTCTGCAGACCCCAAACTCAAAATAGCTAAGTGCAAGAAAGTAGAACAGTGACTTTAATATAATTAACAAATCCCACAGAATAGGGTACCAACATAGGGATCTGGAGTATCCAGAGGGCAAATAGCTGTGCAGCCCTGACGGTGTTGATTCACTTGTTTGTTTACTCGACACATATTCCCTGAATACGCGCTTTGTGCCAGGTCCTGTTCCTGGCACCGTGAGTACAGGCATGTCCTGACCTTCAAGGTCGAGCAGGGGAGACAGTCTTAACAAATGTTTTCATTAATAAATGTAGGTGCAAGGAAGAGCTCAGGGTGCACTGAGATGGCATAGAGGGCAGTGAGTCTAGGCCAGAGGTTTCAGGAAGTGACGTTCAAGATGAAGTTTGCAAGATGAATAAGACCTAGGTGGGTGGGGAGCCGGGAAGAGCATTCCCGTGGAGGAAGCAGGAGGCAGAAGACCTTGCGGGCCATGTTGTGGATTGTAGACTTTCTTTAAGAAGAAGAAGAGGCATGAAAGATCTTTTTAAAACTGGTGAATTAAATAGAGGAGGCGCGAGTCAAGCTGGAAGCTGCAACAGTGATCCTAGGAGGTGAGGAACCATCTCTGGACGGGGGGGGGGGGGCACGGGGAGAAGTGAGCATGTTCAAGGTGTACTTAGAAAGGAAGATCTGAGAGAACCGGAGAGAAAGCACATGTTGGGGAGCGAGGGAGAAGGAGTGTGAAAGGTAACTGCCAGGTTTATTGAGAGATGACAGCGGAAGTCACGGTACCACTTGCTGCAGATGAAGATACATGGTATTGGGGGTTGGCTTTGGAAGAGGAGGCCAAAAGTCCAGCCTTTGTCAGAGAGACACCCATGTGCAGATATTAGGAAACCAGTTTTGTCTAAAACACAGAGGATTTAAGTCCAAAATATCCGAACAGGGTAGTGCTGGGGAATGATATTGGCCAAATAATATCGTTATACCATGTGCATGTACAAATATGTAACAACGGACCCCATGATTGTGTACGGCTATAATGCACCCAAAAACATGTGCAAAGAGAAAAAAAATGACCTGAATGGGAAATGCCACCAGGGTGGACTCATCAAAATGCAGACTTTACAACCACGGAGGGAGTTGTTTTTCTTTTTTTAATGGGTGCATTCTGATTATACAGAGTAGTGGGGGGAGTCCTTGACATCACCGAGGAAGGACAAGCGAGTGTCCCAGGCTTGGGGTGGAGGTGAATGGGTGAAGGAAGTCGAGAAGGTGTGTCTGCAGAAGGAAGAGCGGCACCAGGAGCCGGGGTCATGGAAGCCGAGAGTGACAGGTGCTGCAAACAGCGGCCACCCCTGTGGTCACGGGGCAGCTGGAGCTGGACAGAGGGAGCAGAGGCAGAGTGGAGAGAGTCCTCATGGTGGTGGCAGAATTGGTAGGAGAAGGAAGGGGAGAGGAGGAGGAGGAGGAGGAGGGGGAGGAGGGGGAGGAGGGGGGGAGGAGGAAGCAGGAGTTCCAGTGGCTGCTGTAGCCACAGCTTCTGCGGGAGCCGGAAGTGGTCCCAGGGGGCAGGAGGGCAGCTGGGGTTGGGTGTTCTGCACCCTGGAGAACAGCGGTCTGTCTTTCAGGCGGACTGAGTGGCAGGACAGCTCTGTGCAAGAGGAGGGAGGAGTCCGTGTTCCTACTTCATGGATGGGGAGGTGGGGAGATGGGAATGTGGGGTAGTCTTCCCGTGAGAGAGGGGCTACTCCTTAGCAACAGGACCAGAAAGGGAATTCTGGGCCCTGAATCCTCAGTACATTCCCTCTCCACTGTCTGCTTGTGGCATAACACCAGGGGCCCTGTGTGTCCCCCCGGGACGTGCTTTCTGGGGTGGGGGTGGGCTTTTGTGCACTAATGGGCCCTCAGTGCCTAGTGTGGTACCTGGCACCCAGGAGACTCACCCATCACAGGAACGATGCATCAACCTCGAAGAGTGAACGACTCTCAACTAATAAGCATAAGACAATGAGGAATGCTTATTATTTTAATGAATTCCATGTCCCCTGCCCATCCTTTCTCTTTCTGTCTGCAAACCATATGCCACAAACTGATTCAGAAATATATTTTTTTAGGACATCCATCCATTAACATGAGAAGATTTTGAGATTCTGCATATGTTTGTGAATCACAAGTCCATACCACTAGTTCACTGTCTCAGATTTAAGATTCAAGAAGTGATTCAAATCTAGCTTTTCTGGGTTTTGCTTTTTCTTCTCTGGACCCAGCTTCTCGATTTCCTTCACATATTTACCTCCACCCCCACCCAGGGACACCCACCGACCATTCACATTCAGGGGTGTTTTAGGTCAATGTGGAAAGTAACATTTCTTCCCCCGAGACCAGCCTGAGTAGAGGAGCTCTGAGATCACGCTGTGCTGAGGAGGGGTCAGCTGGAGCCCATGAGGGGTTCACCATGCTGTCTAGGCATGGAGCTCGGCTCCCCTCTTCTACCTGAGAATATTGAGGAGAGAGAGGATCATGGAGTGAAGAGACCCGTCTGGGAGGCAGAGGGATGCAGGTTGCAAGCTCTGTGTTTAGACCGTGGAAAAGTCATTGCCGTCCCCAGGTCTCGGTCCCCCTCATTCTAAAGCAGAGACACAGGCTTATGTCTCAGGCCCACGGTGGGAATTACCGAGGGCATCATAAGAACCGAAGGCCCAATGCCAGGACTGTATCAGGGAGCTCAGTCCATGAACGTTTCCCCTCCACTCCTCGGAGAACCATTTACGTAAAGGAATAAAGGACGTTTGCAAACTGTGAAGTGCTGTGCCCGGTGGGGAGGGCCTTCTTATTTACCTTCCTATCCTGCTGTTGCCTTTGCAAAAACCCTGGGTTCCAGGGTCTGGACCTGCCCCCCCGCCCCGTTCCATTTTCCCTTCCTTCTGTTTGTGCCTCCAGCCTGGACTGTTCTCGCCAGCTGCACACTCAAGCCCCATGACGTCTCCTCTTGGACGGGCCTCAGCCTCCCTCTGCCCAGATGGGGGACAGGGTGTTCTGATCTCCTGATCCACCCAGGAGCCAAGCCAGAGTCCTCCCCCTCTCCCAGCCAGCCATCCATCACGTCCTGCTGGTCCAACCCGTCCACCCATCCGTTCCCACCACCTCGCCCTCCTCCTGGCTGAGATGTCTCCGGTAGCCTCCTAATTGGTCTCCCCGCTGCCGAGCTAGCCCATCGCCACTCCGTCACCCAGCTGGAGGGCTCCCTTCACCCCCGACCTCAGATGGCCCGCTGCTGCCTGGAGCACTGCAGCACTCCTCTGCTCCGAGAGCTCGTCTCCTCCGCGTGGGGTGCAGGTGCATTCGTTCCCGTAGCTGCCAGGAAGGCCGAGGCCGACAGCTCACCCCGGCCCGGCCCTAGGGAGGGTCTGCCGTGTTCAAGGTTGGGTCCCCTCCTCAGGGAACAACCGGTCAGTGGGGGGGCACCCAGGTCTGCCCCCCGGCTTCACCCTGGGACTTCTGAAAGGCTTCTCCTGCCCCTTCGTGAGCAGCTGAGAACTCCGCCGTGGGGCGCTGTTCTTCACCCCTCCCTCTGCCACTCTGCCTCCCTCCCGACCCTGCAGGTGACACCAATAAACCTTCTGCATGCGGATCTCCTGGGGACATGACCAACAATGTGGGTCTTCTGAGGCTCCTGGGATCTGCCTTCAGCACCGTGCCCAGCCCAAGGGCACACCGTGGGTTGATCAGCTGTTTGGTGGTCAGATGGGGCAGTGAACAGTGCAAAGAGCTTCTCTCCCAGGGTCAGCCCTGGGCATCTGTTCGGGGCCGCAGGGGTGTGGTCAGAGGACTCCCAGGGTAGCCAGTGAGTCACTGGACCCCAGGCAGCTGTGGCCTCGGTAATGACCATCTGCCATCCAGCGGGTGGAGGGCAGGAGGGCCCGCCGGGGGCTTGCTCTCATTGGCAATGCTCCTCCACCAGCAGGGCATTCACCTCGGAGTCGATTCTCGGGTATTCCTGACGCTGCCAAGCCTGGAACCAAAAGAAAAGGCAAGACTTTCAGAATGTGCTTTTCTCCGCAGCCGAGGCCGTTCTTGCTGAATTTCACCTTTTTCAGTGACTTGCTGTGGGATCTGCAAGGACAGACTGCTGGCAGGACTCCCTCTGTGATTTTGCATTCACCAGCCTCAGCAAGTAAAGGGAGATGGCAGGCGTCAGGGCCTCCCGAGCTCTGCTCTCCACCTGAGGCTGCTGCGCTTCACCGTCTCCAGGCCTTTGAACTTGGTGTGTCTGCCCACAGTGGCCTCCTTGGCCTCATCCACGTGCATGACTCACATCAGATAGGATCTCTAAGACGTCTTCTCCACACTTCTGCAGGATCACATGCCTCTCCTCCTCCGCTGACCAGACCAAATTGTCCTGTAGCTTCTTAGTTTTCTCTTTGCATTGGCTACTAGGAAGCTCGGTGCTCAGTGTGCAGGCGCCATCAGCCTGTTCAGTGTCTGCATGGTGGACACTGATCTTTTCTGACTTCCCCTTACTTGCTGACATTAATTTTCCTTTCCCTTAATTTCCTCGGTGTAATCTTCCCCTGACTCCACTCATTTTTTTCTTCAAGTGAGAAAGGAGAAACATTAGAAAATCAATGAGCTCTGACTGTCTGCTCGCCTGTTCCTGCTGGTTTGAGAGCCTATGGGGAGAAGACAGTAGCATCTTTTCATCTACTTTCCTCAAAAGCCGGACACATAGTAGGTCCTCAAAAGTATTTACTAAGTGAATGGAGCAGACTTAAGGGCAGAGGGGGTGGGACAGGTACTTTGAGGACTTTTTGCTTTGGATCTAGTATATAAAACAAAGGGAATGGAAGATCTCAACCATTTTGTCGGGTTTTATGCAAAGTAGGATATACTGGTCGGAGTTTGTGAGGCAAGGAGGAAGGAGAGAGCCCCGGGGGACAATGTCCCCCCCGGGGGGCAGCCCCTCCATGGGGCTGGGAATGGCCACTTGATGAATGGGTAGAGCCATATCTCAATCCCCCAAATATATAAAACACGGGACAAAACCCAGCCAGTAACTTTTTTGTGATGACAAAAATTCATTTCATTTTCCCCATCAAATAATGGTCGTTTCTGATTATCTAGCAAACCTGACACAGTCCTACTATGGAGATTCCTGACGTTATCATATTTTATGTAGACAGTATCCTCTGGTGACGGGATAAGGCAGACAGAGAAGACTCCCTAGGGAATCCAGAACTCACCAGGGGCCCCTTCAGAATGACTTGGCCCTGATCCACTTCTTCCTCAAAATAGGACAGAGACAAGCGCCATTTATTGGTGTGGACCTGGGCTGCAATTGAGGAGGGAGGAGATCATTTGTCACGGATAGCTTTTGGGGACAAGGCTGGCTCAGAATATTTGCCAACTTGGATGCGTGGGGACAGAACTTCTGAGAAGACCAACTGAAGGAGCTACAATTAATCACTGTGTGAACTCCAGGGAGCTTCACTTTGTCGGATAGTCTTGAATTCTGTCCCCATGTTGGGATGCCCCAGTAACTTCTTAATCTAGCGCTAACTCTATGTACTGGCCACCGGGCGCAGGGCTCCGTCGGCCTCCTTCAATTCATCTGAATACCAACCAACGAAGCAGCCACCATCTCTGAATCCGTTGGGCAGAAAAGGAAGCTGAGCCTTAGCCTGAGTCGCCAAATAATAAGGACCAGAGCTGAGACCTGGTGCGGTTCCAGCTAAATCCAGCAGCTGGGTTCTGACCTGGCCAACTGAGGGCTGAAACTGGCCCCTCAATAGGTTTGACTTAAACAGCACTTTTTTTTTAAAAAAAAAATGTCAATTGTTGAAAAATTAAAGATTTTACAAAAATATTTTCTTCCAACTCATCCTGAAAACCAGAACTATTCAGTAACACTGCCCATTCCCACCTGGTGACAACCAGCTGGCACAGAGCGGGGGCTGCCTCCTGCCACAGAGCTGTCACTCGTTCGTGGATCGTGGTTGGCCCCCGTAGGCACCTGAGATTTTGGCCTCTGGTAAAAACCACCCCGCGTGCCCGGCCTGGAGAAGGAAGAGCACCACCTGCATGCATTACGATCACCTCTCCCTCCGGTTCCTCCACCCCTGCCCAGGACTCAATCCGTGCCCTTGAAGTTGACCAGTGGGGCCAGAAGGACGGGAGACCTCGTGGCCCATCACTGTGACTGGGGTGCCTAGGAAAGGACAGCCAGGTCCTCCTTGGAAGCCAGCACAAAGGCTCAGCATTCTCTCCAGATCTTTCCTTTGTTTTTAAAAAGATCCTAGAGCATTAGAATTCTTGTAGGTATTGCTAAGTGGATGTCGAGTCCAGGTCACCCCCCCTGACGATTCCAGCCGTAATTCTGGAGCCCAGAGGGACCAAAATCAGGGAAAGAGGCCCCTTCCTTGCACTGACTTAACAAGGCTTACTTATGTCTCTGCGAGCCACAGGTTAAATCAGCGCCGTCTCTCCTGTACATCAATAATGTATGAATGTGTGTTAAATTGCTAGGCTTGCTTTTTAGTCCTGGGAACGCAGAGGAACAGATGCCTCAGCCCTAGACCGCGACTTCAGAGATCTGCCTCTTTACCCTTCTTGCATTAAACATAGGGCCTGATGCACTCCCAGGAAAAAAGTCCCAGGGGACACTACACACAGTCACAATCCGACCTGCTTGCCAGTCAAAGGTCACAAGCTCAGTGCTGGATGATGAGGAAGGTGACACCTGTCCTGGGCGGTGCTGGGTGTGTTGATAGAGAGAGAGATAATCTCTTCTCTAATCTTTATCAGCAACTCTTTCCAGTTGGTGTTGTTATTTACACTTTGAAAATGAGGCAACTGAGGCTTCAGGGGCTGACACACTGGAGGTCCCACGCTGGAAAGAAGCCATAATTGTGATTCAAATGTAGTTTTATTGGCTTCCAAAACTTTCTACCCTCCACATATGTAAATTCTTCAGCAATTTAAATTAAACTATCTGGCCTGCCCCAGAGAACAATTTGGAAGAGATCCATCTATCCCATTTCCTAATTATCCAGTGAAAAACTCTGTGCGTCTAGGAGAGTTCGGGCATCCATCACCGTATGAGGTTGGACAGCTTCAAGAACCTGGCACCTACGTGAGCTAAGGAGTGGGTGCGGGCAACCTCTGACTTCCCAAGTCACGCCTGGCAACGAGGGAGCCCCCTCTGCCCCGTGCTCCTTTGATCAGCAAGTCCACAGAGAACCGTCCTCCACGTTGCCAGACGGCTCAGTCGCTGCTGTGTGTCAAGGAGTGTTAACATTCTGTATCAGGGTCTCCAGAGGAGCAGAGTCAACAGGAAGTAGGACTGTTAAAGGGGACTCACGACCACATGTGGATCACCACGTCCACGGTGTCCGACTGTCTGCAGGCTGGAGAGCTGGAGGGACCAGGGGCTGCGCAGTCCAAGAGGCTGAAGCCCCAGGACCAGAGGGGTCAGCGGTCCTACCCTAGTCCCCACCAAAGGCTCGTGGGGAATCACTTCTTCTGCTCTGGAAGAGTGAGAAGCGAGAAGCCATTCAAGCAGATTCAAGCTTGCACCTGCTGCTGCCTTGCTCTTCCAGCTTTTCTTCCAACCAAGCCACCCTCCTATGGGTCGGTGCTGCCCCTGCTTGGGGAGGGTCTCCATTTCAGTTGGCTTCTCTCGTGCCAGTCATTCCTGGACACACCCTCATTCACACACCCGCAATGCCCTGACTCTTCCGCATCTCTTAATCCCCCCATCAAGTTGACAGTTCAAACTGACCATGACACCTTGTCTCCAGAGGCCGCCCTTAGGGAGAGTTGACCCGTGGCTGACCATCATCTCACATTGCTGCTCTCCCGAGGGCTGCGGCCCTGGTCACCTGGAGTCCTGGCCCTGAATGCTTCAAGGAAGGCGCAAGAGCTGAGCAGCAAGGCACAAAGGGAGAGGACAAGAGGCCCCCAGGGTCCCCTTCGTGTTGGGAGGGTGACCATGGTGTGTGAAGTGGCTTCCTTCCGAGCGCTGCAGGGAAGGATCTGCTCCAGGCGCTCTCCTCAGCTTGCGGGTGGCCCTCTTGTCCCATCTTAGGTGGCCTCCTCCTCTTTTAAGGACCCCTGTCATTGGACTAGGGGCCACTCCCACGGGCTCCTTCACCCTGGATGACCTCCTTACAGAGGGCAGCTCCTGATACAGCCCACTCCCACATGCTGGGAGTTAGGATTGATTTCAACACATGAATTTTGGGAGGGTCACAGTTTGGCTCATAACAACCCAGGAATGAACCCTTAAGGTTTGTACCTTCTGCTGTGTGTGAATCTTCATCAAAAGAAAAAACGCCTACGAATATTGAGCTGCGGTTAATGATATACAGGCTGCAGTGCTTGGGCAGGGTGGGGGAGTGTATTGATGTTGGCAAGGACTTTGAAATGCATCAGAAATAAGACAGATTAATAGATGCACGGATAAGGGATGGACCAGATCGAACAGCATTTTAATGGTCGACTCTCGGTGGTGAGTGAAGAGGTTTTCAGGGTAGAATTTATTTCCACATTGTTCTATTTTAAAACATTTACGATTCAATGTTGAACACTACAAATGGAGTACCCACTGTGTGCCAGGCGTGGAGTGGGGGGCGGGCAGGACTGAAGGAGGAGTTCCGCACCCTCGGGAAGCTGGCACTCTGCAGGAGCCCATGGCAGCTGAGTTTCCGGGGTGCATCCTGTGGGTGAGTCCTTCATGGGTTAGTCAGACCAGATCCGACCCCGATGCCCACCTGCATTTCATATTTAGTGGCTCGGTGGACCCGAGCCAATGGGGCTTTCTGCCTCCATTAGGAAGATGAATCCCCCGTCAGCCCCTCACTGTGCAGAGATGAACCACCCTGGGTCTGAGGGGCGAGCCACTGGAGTAACAGCCATCTATACACCCCCAGGAGTCCCTGGTGAGAACCCCCACACCATTTATGATGCACAGTGACGGCAGTGACGGCAGGACGGAGAGGCAGCTCTGCTTTATTGCTATTTGCACAGAACAGAAGACACCCCAACGGAGAAGCTCACTGGGAAGCAGTTGGCTGGGAGACCGTCAGGGCGCAGAGTTGATCACGGGAAGAAAACGGGCATCCGCACAGAGCCCTGGTGATAGTTTTAATACCAGCTGAACGCTTTTGAATTGGAACAAAGGGATTCTTTCAATCTTTTCAAATAACTTCTAGGCTTATGGTACAAATCCCAAAGAGTAAAATGTTGTACTGATGAAGCCACATAATAGAAAATAAGTTAACTCCTCGGCTAGAGTCTGTATTCCTGGAGTTTGGGAGACCTGCACTGAACAGAGAAAAGAAAAACCATTGCATCATCAAACAAGAGTTTTTCCATGACGTTAGAGCCTGTGGGCTTGAATGCTGATACATATGTTTTTTAAATGAGGCAAACTTAGGCAAGTTACTTGGTATCTTTAAATCACAGCTATTTTTTTAATCTGCAAAATGCAGATAAGATATCACCAATTCACAATGTCCTAAGAACTTGGAAATAAGGATGGGAACTACCTTCCTGGGACCCAGCCTCAGCTTTAGTACTGGTTTCTGATGCCCAGAAAATTTTATCCACGGGCACAATGATGGTGCCCATAGTGATGACGGTGTTCTAATGGCAGTGGTGACGATCATGGCAGAAGATGACGGGGAACAGTTGGACATGCAGGGGGCAACTGTCACCTCAAACAAGCCAGGAGGCTGTTCTGTCTCTGGGGGATTAAATGGCATGAAGTCCTCTAGGAGACCTGGACACGGGAACTGTGGAAAGAGTCGAGCATGGGTCGAATAAATCCAGCAGAAGGAGGGCATCTGACCACCGGGGGCAAATGGCTCCTCCTTAACCAGTGGTCAGCCTGGCTTATGGGTAGACGGCCACCGTCAGTGGGCCACGCTGCCGTGTGCCGTGAGCTGGGACAAGTGTACGTGTGAGTCTACGGGTTGTGGTGGAGGAGGCCCAGACAGACTCCACGTCTTGGGATTTCTGGCTGTGGGTTCTCCCAAGGTGTATTATTATTTGGGTGATATTATTATCATCTGCCTCATTAGTTTTGAGAGCAAACACCATCTATTTCCTTTTTTTAAATCTCTCATTCTTCCTGCATATAGACAATTCTTTGGTGCTCGATGGAGATCCGTTAAATCAATTAGAAGCATGATTTTGGCAGTGATAATTAATATTTCTAGCCTCGTGCTGCATTAGGAGGGCCATATGTTCAGAATATTTGTCTCTATACGGCTCCTCTTCAAGTGGGGAGCGAGGGGAAATGAGCACCTCATACTTTAGAGCAATTACCTGACATCGATCTTTGTAAAACCCTGTAAAAGTCGTCCCAGATATAACCTAATGATGGGTTTGTGACTCACCTCCTAAAGTGGTGTCATGCTTCTCAGAGAACCACCTTGGTTCTGGGTCAAGCCAAAAAGGAGACTGTTCACTAGGAGTTTTACACGCAGTCAGTAACCACCCTCCCCAGTCTCTTCCTGGTTATTCAGGAGATCTAAGGACAGGCTTCGGATGCCGTTTTGTCACCTGCCGTTCCAGGACTTATGACTTTACCTACATGGAAGCCAGAGGCTTACTCCACCCAGTGCCGGTGGCTTAGGAGGTCTCTCTGTCTGGCGGGACCCCGCGGGTTCCCAACACGGCTCCCTCTAAGCCTCTCGGTGGCTCTTCCTCCAGGCTCGGGAGCTGTATTCTGCGGGACACCGTGGGGACCCTCTGCTCAGCCCTCTTTTCCGGGTGCTCGGTGGAACCCTGGCTCCGTGGATCCCTGCATGTCCTCCACCCCAGGGCCCCAAGGCTCTTCCTGGCTCCGTGATCCTCGGTGGCTTCTGGGCGCTCTGTCCAGGCTGAGAGATTCCCGGGTCTGAACTGGTGTTCTTCCCACAGGAGTGGCCCTGGATCGCCCGGGGCCTGCTGTCTCTGAAACCGTTGTGTCTCGAATCTTGTTGGGTTTTTATGGTTATTTCAGTTGCAAACCAGGGAAAGCTGATTCTTACTACTCCGTCTTACCCAGAAGTGGCCTCAGGAGTAGTAATGTGTGGCTCTTCTGAATCACGAGGCCCCGGGTCGGGGCGATGAACATGTGTTGGAATATGGGTGGGTTTGGCTCCATTTTCAGTTCTGTTTAGGTAACTGGCTTTGTAGGGCTCTTCATAAACTATCACAGAAACCGACTCTGAACTTAAACTGAAGGAAGCTTCAAGGTCAACTTGCCCTGCCCTCTGAGGAACTCACAGACTTCTGTCACAACAATATCAACACAGAGCCATCTAGAAGAACGATTGCTTCTGCATTCCTGCCTTTGTTTCAGCTCTAGAATGCGGGAGAAGGATGGAGAAGAAGTGCAGATGGAGAAGTGCTGTATAAGACTAGCTCGAACCCTGGTTCTTCTACCGAGTAGCTGGGTGACCTCAGGCGACTTGCCCTCTCTGTTTTTGTGAGATAGGAAAATGCCTGTCTGGAGGTGTGGTTGAGGATATGAAAGAGGCACTATCTTTGTCTCACGTGGGCACAGAGCATAGTCGGTGCTCAACACACAGTGGCTTATTTCTGGTCTATCAAGAAGAGGGCCCTTCTAAAGCTGACCCTGGGGGACTGTAGGACTCGGGGAGTGGGGTAGATCACTTCCCCAGTCCCTGCCTTCGTTCCTGCTTCCTGCAGAGTTTGAATAAAACAGTCAGCCCAGGGAGCCCAGGGTGGGAGGCCCCGTCCCTTCCTGAAGGCAGGAATCGGGGCTCAGCCCTGGAGCAGGTTAGGACGCTCACTTTGTGTTCACACCAGCAAAGTGGGGGCTTTAACAACCTCAGCTGGACGGATGGCTGGCCCCCGAGTCAGCCGTCCCAGGCCTGGGGGGCTGGTGTCAGTACCTGGATGTGACTTTCTTCTGGCCGCAGGAGCAGGCCCTTCCACCGGTGACCAGCTCTCAGGACCAGGCCAGATGGATAGAGCTGCAAAAGCATCACCTCCCACAGGTGAGTTCTGTGCGTTTACCCTCCAGCCAGCACAGTTTCTTCACCAGCATTACGGTTCATGGCAAATTATGTCTCTTCTCTCTTCAAAACCCTCCATCAACTTTATACCTCTGGAATCAGCTCCAAATTCCTTACCAGGTCCTGAAAGTCCGGCCTGATGTGACCTTGCCTGAGGGTAATTTTCTCTCCCTTCCCTTCTGTGGCCTCTGTTCTTGCATGCACAAACCCTTTTGTGCCCCGGGGCCTTTGAACTTGCTGCCCTCCCTCGTGGCCTGGCATATTCTGTGTGATTTTGCTGTGTCTTATTGGCTTATCTTTGAAGTCTTCCCCATGTGTTAACTGATCTAAAGGAACTTCCCCCTAGCATCAAGGTAGCTCATTTGACAGAGGCGCGCTCCCAGGAACCGCATCATTTCCATTTTAAAGGTGACAGACTGTAATGGCTTGGAAAAGTGATACCTGCCTCAAGTCTCAGAGCTGGTAATGGTAGAGTCACCACTGAACCATTGCTTTACAGGAGGTTTTTCAGGGAATTCTTATCCCTTACTTATCAGGAATTCTTCTTTTTGGAGTCATTTTAAGGTCAAACTGACCCCCACGGTGCCTGTTGGGGAGGCCCTCTCCTGAGCGGTGGGCAGGGGTCACCTGGCCTTCTGCAGGCAGCTCTCCCTCTCCATCATTTACCCTGTTACGGACAGGCCTGGCAGGGACTCCGCTGGGAAGAGGCCGATGGCCCAGGCTTCCTAACGCAGTTTGTGAGGTCAAATGGGTGACATTTCCCCCTCAGGCCAGGCCATCAGGGGGTGAGCTGGGTCCGGGTCCCAGCACAGGGTGTCCCTGTCGCCAGCCGGCTCCACCCTCACACCAACAGACACCTCTCCTTCCACCTTCTCGTTCCTCCCTGCTGGGCCACGCTTTTGGCTGAGGCCATCCATGCCCGATGCTCAAAGGGAAAGGGGGCCCTGAGACGCCCCTCTCCTTCCCCAGAACAGCCGCGCTCCGGGGAGGTCAGGGGAGAGCCCTGGTTTGGAGTCCCAGGAACCCAGGCTCTAAGCACAGACTGTCTCCTCCCAGGGAGAGCAACTTGGGCCGACCGGTTCCCTCGGAGCCTCGCCTCCGCCCCCGTCTGAGCCTCTCTGGCTTCCCCGGGTGGTTCAGGAAGTGCCAGATCCGAGGTCGCTGGTAATTCTAACGGGAGCAGAGGATGGTGGTCCAGAGCCTTGGACTCCATTACTTCTAGTTAGGCTGGTTCACAAAGGCAGACTATTCATTTTTTTAGCGCTGCCGTTAGGCCCAGCTGCAAAGTTGGGAAAGCAACACGACTTTTGTCACTAGGTTATGGCATGAATCACCTGAATGAGCTCAAGGAAAGTCCTTTCAGCCTGACTGGAGAGCAGGAAGTAGCCCTGGACATCACTGTGGCCACAGTGGATCTCAGACCTCCCCGAGTGTCTTGCTTGTGCTTCAAATGTCCTCCTTCCTACTAGGATTCCAAGGTCCACCCACACTGCTGGGAAGGGAGGAGATCAAATGGCAGAGACTTCCTCTTCTCTCTGTGACCCTGACCACTGCTGTCAGGAGCTCTCCTGCACCAGATGAGCTGTCTCCAGGGGTCACTTTAGGTCCCCTGCAGATACATCCAATATGGCGCGCCCCACACATCCCAGACCATCCCTGATGTGGCCAGATGCCCAGCATCATTACTGTTAGAAACAGGAAAACTAGAACCACAAGATGCAGACCTATCAGGATGTCTAAGATTAAAAAGACTCACCCAGGAGATCCAACATGGCAGCGGGCGCGGAGAGATCAAGTCTCTGACCTCCTCAGCTGCGCGGGCATAGGGAGTCGTAAACCGTCTAAATGCTGTTTGCTCAGGATCACTAGGCAATGCTGAGCTGATGTGGATCTGGGGCGAACAGTCTGGGCCTCTCAGAACATGGCAGAGAACTGACGTCACCAGAATGCAGTGGAGGAGATAACTTCATTGAAACCGGCGGCGGCAGGTGTGTAACCCCCTACCTTCCTCTCCACATAGCGGGGAAACCTTGGGGGCCCCTCCCTGCTCTTCAGTGAGCGCGATAGTCAGACAGAGGGAATCAGGAGTGGCGCGGGACCCGCGGCGTGAAACCCCTGGCTACTGCTCCCACCAGGTCTCTTGCACCAGCTACCGGGGGCGTGGCTACCAGAGGGCAAGCAAAATTCGCCGAGGGTTCTCAGCCCCAAGCTCCAGAAACTTAGGGTCTGAGGGAACGGCCAACAGGGAGAGTGTGCCCAGTCGTTCACGAAAACAGGGCTCCCGGGAGCAGCAGACCTGGCATGCAGCCAGTGTTGTGGTGAGCGTCACCGGTGAGCGGGGCCTGGCTTGAGGAAAAGTGGGGAAGTGACTAGACACAAGAGCAGGTCCTAGGCACTCAGGATTGGAGACTGCCCAGTCTGGGAGGAGGAGCTGCTGCACAGTGATTGGTTCCCACGTATTGAGAGGAGAAGCTTGGCCCAGTGGGCACAGCTCCACCTCCTGGAAGAGATGTTAATCAAACTCTAAGACTGCATTAATTAATTTTTTTATTTGTTTTTTTTTTAATTTGTTTTTTCATTTTCATTTTTTTATTTTTTAATTTTTTAAAATATATTTTAATTTTAATTTTAATTTTTTTGATTATTTTTAAAAATTTTTTTCTTTTTAAATTTTCTATTTTTTTCTTTTGTCTTTTCAATTTCCTTATTCCCCCTTCCTTGAATTCTACCTGCTTACTCTCATTCTCTTTAGTGACTTCTTCCCTTCCCTTCTAATACCTTTCCTCCCAAGCATCAAATAAATTTATAGGAGTAAACAGTAACTCAGCAGTCAAACAGAACAAGAAGTAACATGAGCAGCATGAAAAAGCAAGGAAGAAAAGGAGTACAAACAATGCAGGACAGCCTAAATATTCAGGAGGACCTAGAGGCATCAGAAAAATGGCCAAATAAAGAACTCAAGGAATACCTTAGACAGATGGAATGGAACCTTAACGAGGATATGAGACGGCAAATCCAAACAGTGAAAGAACACATTGAAAATGAATTACATAACAGATAAAAGAAGCAAATAAGCATCTTTATCAGGAGATAGAGATTATTAAAAAAAAATCAAACAATAATTCTAGAAATGCAGGAAACTATGAACCAAATTAAAAACTCAAATGAGAGTATCACCAACAGAGTGGAGCAAGTAGAAGCCAGAACATCTGATAATGAAGACAAAATATATCATCTTGAAAAGAGTCTAGCCAACTCAGAAATGCTGGTAAAAAATCACGAGAAAAACATCCAAGAGATATGGGATAACATAAAAAAACCAAACTTAAGAGTCATTGGGATAGAGGAAGGTATAGAGATTCGAACCAAGGGAATGAGCAACCTGCTGAATGAAATAATTATAGAAAACTTTCCAGAAATAAAAAAGGAAATGGATGTACAAATTGTCAATGCATACAGGACACCGAGCACACAAAATCACAGTAGACCAACGCCAAGACACATTGTTATGAAGATATCCAATATACAAAACAAAGAGAAAATATTAAAAGCTACAAGAGAAAGGAGGCAGATTACATTCAGGGGTAAACCAATAAGGTTAACAACTGATTTTTCATCACAGACGCTGAAAGCAAGAAGATCCTGGAACAACATATTTCAAACACTGAAAGACAATGGATGCCAACCAAGAATTTTGTATCCAGCAAAATTAAGCTTCAGGTATGACAACAAAATAAAAATCTTTCATGATTAACAAAATTTAAAAGAATTTGCAGCCAGAAAACCAGCACTGCAAAGCATCTTGAGCAAAACACTACACGAGGAAGAAATGAAAAACAATAACCAAAACCAACAGTGGGAAGTACCTCAGTAAAGACAGAGGGCAAGGTGGGGGGAAGCTAATCATGGAGAAACAAACTAAATTTAAAAAAAAAAGATAAATAATCAAACATGGCTGGAAGTACAAACCATATATCAATAGTAACTCTAAACATTAATGGCTTAAACTCTCCAATAAAGCGACACAGGCTGGTAACATGGATTAAAAAAAACAAATCCAACAATATGCTGCCTCCAGGAGACACATCTGATTGGAAAAGACATACACAGGCTGAAGGTGAAAGGTTGGGGAAAAATATACCACGCACACGGTCCTCGTAAGCAAGCAGGGGTGGCCATCCTCATATCGAATAAAATCGACTTCAAGACTAAGTTAATCAAAAGGGATAAGGAAGGACATTATATACTGTTAAAAGGAACCATTCACCAACAAGACATAACAATTATCAATATTTATGCACCAAATAAGGGTGCTGCGATGTTCATAAAACAAACTCTCCTCAAGTTCAAGAATCAAATAGACCACAACACAATAATTATGGGTGACTTCAACACACCTCTCTCACCATTGGACAGATCCTCCAAACAAAAGTTGAATAAAGAAACTATAGAACTCAATATCACAATCAATAACCTAGACTTAACTGATATATATAGAATATATCAACCATCATCAAGTGGATATACTTTTTTTTCTCAGTAGCACATGGATCCTTCTCAAAAATAGACCATGTATTATGCCATAGGGCAACCCTCAGTAAATATAAAGGGGTGGAGATAATACCATGCATTTTATCTGATCATAATGGAATGAAACTGGAAATTAATGATAAAAGAAGGAACGAAAATTCCTACATCACATGGAAAAAGAACAATATGTTACTGAATGATCAATGGGTTACAGAAGACATAAAGGAGGAAATCAAAAAATTCTTAGAGATAAATGAAAATACAGACACAACATATCGGAATCTATGGGACACAATGAAAGCAGTTTTAAGAGGGAAATTCATTGGCTGGAGGTCATTCCTCAAAAAAAGAAAAAAAAACAACAAATAAATGAGCTCACACTTCATCTCAAAGCCCTAGAAAAGGAAGAGCAAAACAACAGCAAATGCAGCAGAAGGCAAGAAATAATTAAAATCAGAGTGGAAATCAACGAAATTGAAACAAAAGAAACTATTGAAAAAATTGACAAAACTAAAAGTTGGTTCTTCAGAAAAATAAATAAGATCGACAGACCCTTAGCTATGCTAATGAAGAGAAGAAGAAAGAGAACTCAAATTACTAACATACGAGATGAAAAAGGCAATATCACAACAGATGCTACAGAAATACAGAAGATAATTAGGAATTATTTTGAAAACCTATATTCCAATGAAATAGAAGATAGTGAAGACATCGATAAATTTCTTAAGTCATATGATTTGCCCAGATTGAGTCAGGAGGATACACACAATTTGAACAGACCAATATCAATGGATGAAATAGAAGAAGCAATCAAAAGACTACCATCTGGGCTGGGCATGTGGCTCAAGCAGTAGCGTGCTCGCCTGGCATGCGTGCGACCCGGGTTCGATCCTCAGCACCACATACAAAGAAAGATGTTGTGTCTGCCGAAAACTAAAAAATAAATATTAAAAAAAATTCTCTCTCTCTCCCATCTCTCACTCTCTCTTTAAAAAAAAAAAAAAAGACTACCAACCAAGAAAAGCCCAGGACCGGATGGTTATACAGCAGAGTTTTACAAAACCTTTAAAGAAGAATTAATACCAATACTTTTCAAGTTATTTCAGGAAATAGAAAAAGAGGGAGCTCTTCCAAATTCATTCTATGAGGCCAACATCACCCTGATTCCGAAATCAGACAAAGACACCTCAAAGAAAGAAAACTACAGACCAATATCTCTAATGAACCTAGATGCAAAAATCCTCAATAAAATTCTGGTGAATTGGATACAAAAACACATCAAAAAAAATGTGCACCATGATCAAGTAGGATTCATCCCTGGGATGCAAGGATGGTTCAATATACGGAAATCAATAAATATTATTCACCACATCAATAGACTCAAAGATAAGAACCATAAGATCATCTCGATAGATGCAGAAAAAGCATTCGACAAAGTACAGCATCCCTTTATGTTCAAAACACTAGAAAAACTAGGGATAACAGGAACTTACCTCGACATTGTAAAAGCTATCTATGCTAAGCCTCAGGCTAGCATCATTCTGAATGGAGAAAAATTGAAGGCATTCCCTCTAAAATCTGGAACAAAACAGGGATGCCCTCTCTCACCACTTCTATTCAATATAGTTCTCGAAACACTGGCCAGAGCAATTAGACAGATGAAAGAAATTAAAGGCATAAAAATAGGAAAAGAAGAACTTAAATTCTCACTATTTGCGGACGACATGATTCTATACCTAGAAGACCCAAAAGGGTCTACAAAGAAACTACTAGAACTAATAAATGAATTCAGCAAAGTGGCAGGATATAAAATTAATACGCAAAAATCAAAGGCATTTCTGTATATCAGCAACAAAACTTCTGAAACGGAAATGAGGAAAAACACCCCATTCACAATATCCTCAAAAAAAAAAAAAAAATACTTGGGAATCAACCTAACAAAAGAGGTGAAAGATTTATACAACGAAAACTACAGAACCCTAAAGAGAGAAATAGAAGAAGATCTTAGAAGATGGAAAAATATACCCTGTTCATGGATAGGCAGAACTAACATCATCAAGATGGTGATATTACCAAAAGTTCTCTATAGGTTTAATGCAATGCCAATCAAAATCCCAATGGCATTTCTTGTAGAAATAGATAAAGAAATCATGAAATTCATATGGAAAAAGGAAAGACCCAGAATAGCAAAAGCAACTCTAAGCAGGAAGTGTGAATCAGGCGGCATAGCGATACCAGATTTCAAACTATACTACAGAGCAATAGTAACAAAAACAGCATGGTACTGGTACCAAAACAGGTGGGTGGACCAATGGTACAGAATAGAGGACACAGAGACTAATCCACAAAGTTACAACTATCTTATATTTGATAAAGGGGCTAAAATCATGCAATGGAGGAAGGATAGCATCTTCAACAAATGGTGCTGGGGAAACTGGAAATCCATATGCAACAAAATGAAACTGAATCCCCTTCTCTCGCCATGCACAAAAGTTAACTCAAAATGGATCAAGGAGCTTGATATCAAATCAGAGACTCTGTGTCTGATAGAAGAAAAAGTTGGCTCCGATCTACATATTGTGGGGTTGGGCTCCAAATTCCTTAATAGGACACCCATAGCACAAAAGTTAATAACAAGAATCAACAAATGGGACTTACTTAAACTAAAAAGTTTTTTCTCAGCAAGAAAAACAATAAGAGAGGTAAATAGGGAGCCTACATCCTGGGAACAAATCTTCACCCCTCACACTTCAGATAGAGCCCTAATATCCAGAATACACAAAGAACTCAAAAATTAAACAATAAGATAACAAATAACCCAATCAACAAATGGGCCAAGGACCTGAACAGACACTTCTCAGAGGAGGACATACAATCAATCAACAAGTACATGAAAAAATGCTCACCATCTCTAGCAGTCAGAGAAATGCAAATCAAAACCACCCTAAGATACCATCTCACTCCAGTAAGATTGGCAGCCATTATGAAGTCGAACAATAACAAGTGCTGGCGAGGATGTGGGGAAAAGGGTACACTTGTACATTGCTGGTGGGACTGCAACTTGGTGCGGCCAATTTGGAAAGCAGTATGGAGATTCCTGGGAAAGCTGGGAATGGAACCACCATTTGACCCAGCTATCGCCCTTCTCGGTCTATTCCCTGAAGACCTTAAAAGAGCGTACTACAGGGATACTGCCACATGTTCATAGCAGCACAATTCACAATAGCTAGACTGTGGAACCAACCCAGATGCCCTTCAATAGATGAATGGATAAAAAAAAATATCGCATTTATACACAATGGAGTATTACTCTGCACTAAAAAATGACAAAATCATGGAATTTGCAGGGAAATTGATGGCATTAGAGCAGATTATGCTAAGGGAAGCTAGCCAATCGCTAAAAAACAAATGCCAAATGTCTTCTTTGATATAATGAGAGCAACTAAGAACAGAGCAGGGAAGAAGAGCAGGAAGAAAAGATTAACATTAAACAGAGACATGGGGTGGGAGGGAAAGGGAGAGAAAAGGGAAATTGCATGGAAATGGAAGGAGACCCTCATTGTTATACAAAATTACATATAAGAGGTTGTGAGGGGAATGGGAAAATAAACAAGGAGAGAAATGAATTACAGTAGATGGGGTAGAGAGAGAAGATGGGAGGGGAGGGGAGGGGGGATAGCAGAGGATAGGAAAGGTAGCAGAATACAACAGTTACTAATAGGGCATTATGTAAAAATGTGGATGTGTAACCGATGTGATTCTGCAAACTGTATTTGGGGTAAAAATGGGAGTTCATAACCCACTTGAATCTAATGTATAAAATATGATATGTCAAGAGCTGTGTAATGTTTTGAACAACCAATAAAAAAAAAGAAAAAAATAAATAAATAAAAAGACTCACCCTAGCAAGTGTTGGCGAGGGTGGGGAACAGGGGACTCCAGGTGGGAGTACAGAATGGCACAACCACTTGGAAAAGGGTGTCAGTTCAGGATTTAAACACACGCTCTTCCAAGACCCAGCAGCTCCATGTTCAGCTCTTTATCCAAGGTGAAGTGAAAAGTCCACGAACAGATCTGCACGTGAATGATGATGGACACCTTATTTATAATGGTCCACAGTGGAAACCACGCAGGCACCCATGACAGGGTGAGTGAGAGCCGATTCCGGAACAGGGTTCTGAATAACTAAGGTGGATCTTGGGAACAGAAACCCTACACGGAGCAGTAAGTCCTGCAGGAGCCGGTGGTGAGTTCTGGATCAGGCACACCTTGTCTGTCATGGAGACGAAACCAGTGGTTGCTTGGGCTGGAGGGTTGGGGATTCATTCCCAAGGGCACGTGGCCATCTCTGAAATGACAGTGGTGGCTGCAGGGAAAGGGAATTAAAAGCAAAATCCAACCCCAAGTCAGAGCGATGGGAGGGAAAGGAAGGCAGAGGAGCCAGAGGACCACTTCATTATGGACTCGCGTTGAGCCAGCGTGAGAGGCCCGCCAAGGCACTCTGCCCGGAGGCTGCAGAGACGGAAGGAAAGCTGCCTTGTATGTGGCCCGGCAGGCCCAGAGGGGTAGCCTAGTCCCCAGGTGAGAGGGCTCTTCCCCCCAGTCCTCCAGGGTTCCTTGGTGACAGGGGTGGCCATCTGCATTTGCTGATTGGCTTTATCCAAAGGAAAAACAAACTTCTCACATCTCCACGACAGGAGGAGCTTGCAACTTGGAGTCAGGTGTCATCCTGGGTCCTGACCCTGGGAAGAAGCTCAATTGGCTTTTTAAAAAGATTTGCATAGATTTCAAGGAGAGAGAAAGAACCTACAATCACCATCGGCCCTCCAAGTCCTACCACATCCTGGAATTTAATCAACATGGGTTGAAAATATATAGGAAAAAAAATCACATCTGTATTGAACATATAGAGACTTTTTTTTCCTTGTTATTATCCCTAAACAATATACCACCCAGGGGCTTACACTGTGTAAGGTCTTGGACAAGCAGCCCAGGGACGGTACGGGAGGATGTGCCATCGTTTTGTAGATGAGCCTGGAGCATCTGTCTGGTTATTTGAGGTTGGCCCCGGGACGAATCCCCCAGATGTAAGGAAAGACTATGCCAGGTTTCTGTTCTCAGGACTCAAAGGCTCAGGGGTCACTCCAGGTAAACTGGGCTGACTGGGCTGCACGAAGTAACCACACAAGAGACACAAGTACCTTGTTCTTTGGGGTCGCTGTGACGGCTCCTCTGACCTTAAGGGTCCGCAGGAAGAGAGAGCGAGAGCACCCACTGACCCCTTTTATTGAGGAGAAGCTATTCAAATGAGGCCAGGGGTCAGGTTTCAGGGGGATGAGTCTACCTTCATGATGTCCACTGTCAGCAGTTGACTGACACCTGGGTAGGCCACACCCAAGGGCACAGTAAGAGGAGGGGACACACACAAGGCACTTCCATGGAAGATTCTATCCTAAACAGGGCAAGGGGTTATATTACAGATGAACAGGTGAGCCTAGCTCCACCCATGGGCTGTAGCAAGACACACCCATGCACAAGACTCCGACCCTCAAACCCAAGAAGGGTGGGGAAAGCTCTGCCCCATTTCTGTGACTGAGCGCCTCAGCACCCAGCCGGGGAGTGTGACTCAGTCACGTGTGAGGTTGGTCTCCCACAAGACTACACAAGTTTTCTAAAGTAAATGGGCTGAGAGAGGGAAGGGGGGGGGCAGCCTCTTTCAGCAGGAGAGGCAGCAGGAGAATTGAGCCTCTTATGTTAAATTTGTATTTGCCCTTGTAGGTGTACATGCTCATCCGAGTTATCAACCTAGATACTAACACGTGTGCCTCTGAGCATAAGAACATCACACCTGAAAAAGGTCATTTAAAACGTGCCGCAAACACCTGCTCTTACCTAGGGCACCTCGGAGACCCTCCTGTGAGCTTCTTGAAACCCTCACAAATTTCTCTTGAGTTATTTTCACGGTTGTGTGAGGAAAGTTGTAGCTGGGTTGTACCCAGGTTCATATAACTCATATTAAAGAAATCCTCTTAAAGTTTTGTGGTAAGGGAGCCTAATTCCTTCAAGAGACAGAAAAACGCAATTCAAAGGGAATTTAGTAAAGAACATTAAAATAATTTAATACCTACCGTTCCGCAAAGCATAGAATAAGCTGTGCGCTTCCTTTCTCTTTCCTCCTCCCTCCCCATCCTCCCCAAATGGAACGGAGCATCCACCAGGTCCTGGGTCTGGGGGGGGGGGATGCCGAGCGAGCGGTGATGAGAGACAGATGTGGTCCCTGTCCTCAGGAGACGATGGTGTAGAGAGGTAGCCAGGTGGTGAACCAAGAATGTCACTAAGAGTGATCATGCTGTATTGCGATAGGTGCCGAGGATCCCAAGGTGTAATGAAAGTGAGTGTGCGTGTGCATGTGTGCGCGTGTGCAGAACTAGCTGGTAAGTTTGGAGACTGCCCTGGAGGCACTAGAGGAACGGCCTTACCTGGCTGCCCTCCTTCCTCCCTGCCCCTCAGCATCGCTGGCTCCTCTGCACCCAGACACGCCGTCTATTTCTCTGCTCTTTGAACACTGCGACCTTTGCAGTGTTGGAGCCATTCATTATTTATAGATTCTGAGGTTTGCAAATGTTAAGTAGAAACGAAGACCAATTCTCAGGCCCAGGTGGGGACCTGCGAGGTTCATGGTCACTGCTGGTCATCATACAGGGTCACCAACAGGAACCCTCAGCCAATGCATGTGGCTGGCGGGAGCCCAAGGACAGGTCAGTGCAGGGGCTGGGGGTGGGGTGGGGAGTGTGCCCCGACCAAGGGCCCTGGGCCTCACTAGTCAACTCTGAGTTCTGGGATGTGTCGGTCCCTATTTTCTCTTGGTCGTCAGATGACGGCCCTCGGAAGGACGCAACTGTAGGAACTGATCGCCACGCTCTGGGTTGCTCTTGTAGCCTCCGACCGTTCCCAGCCCCGCAGACACTCTCCCAGTCTCTCGGACTGAACTCTTCAGCAAAAGGGTGACTTGTGCTCCTGGCTGTCACTGAGTCAGCGGCACCCGCCAGCTCAGCTGGCGTCCTCGCGGGAGAGGGTTTGTACAGAGAGCAGCCACACAGCCCCTCCACGGTGGGCGCGCGCATCTCAGGCCTCTTCCTGTTTGTCAAGCAGATTAATCTGGATGTGTCACCTAAACACGGGGCTCGCTGGCTTGTGTGGCTGAGGATGGGCACAGCGCGGGCAGAGAGGGAGCCTCGCAGCCTCTCCACCCTCCATGACCCCTTGAAATTTGGAAGCGTGGGATGATGATGCTCACCCCGGAACAAGGTCACAGCTCTAGTGACCTCAGGAAACGGTCTCTGTGTCCCCCTTGCAACTGGCCGCCAGTCTGGGGAAGTCGGCCTCACTGGGGTCAGAGCGTCCTTGCAGGGTGGTGTGGCGAGCCCCAGGCACGGCAAGGCCTTACCGCGTCTGTGTAGTGGGGGTTGCAATTTTGTCTTTCTTTCTTTTCTTACTTAAAAAATAGAGAAAAACGTCCTTAGGTTGATCAACCAAAAAGGGCCAATTTCTGTTTTTAAAAATGGAGTCTTAATGTTTGTTGGTATTTAAAAATGTGAAGTTTATGTATAAAATATAATTTTCTGGATTAAAAAATAGGAAAAGTCTGGAAAAAAACTGGGCTTCCATTCCTGCACGGTGGCGTTGACCTGGTACTGACCCAGCCACTCCCAGCTGGTGGGGTCTGAGCTCCCCACTGCGGCCACTTCTCCCTTTAGCTTCCTGAACTCCCTCCGTGACCTGCTCCACTCCTGTAGGAGGTGGGTTTTGACTTGTTTTTCTCTGCGATCCTCTTTCCCAGTCCATGATGGTCCCCTTGGTCTCTTGGCTTCTCTGCTCGTCTCCCCAGGATCCCAGTTCCTCTTCCTGTCTACCTTTCAACCAGAAGGTCAGTTTTTAAATTCCACCCGATTTCCACGGCTGGAGCCTTGGGTTGGATGGAAACGTGAGCTCCTCCAGGTGCCGTGCTGAGGAGCGGAAGATGAGGAGAGATGGTCCCTGGTTATCGCCAGGAGGCAAGGCCTGGCGACCACAGCCTCTCCCCGCGTGATTCCAGCCTGTGGCGACTCTAAAGGAAGGTGTCTCCCTCCTCCTTCCCCATCCACCCTCGTAAGCCAGCATGGTGTGTCGGATGAGGACTGGATCCCGGAGCCGCCGTGGGGAGAGATTTATTCACTGGGAATGGAGTGGGGTGGGGGAAAGTCCCCAAGATGACAATTTGGAGAATATAGAAAATTTACAAGACATTTTCACAAACCTTTCTTAAACACAGCACAGAGAACTGGCCGGTCTATTCCTCCAGCATCTTAGAAATTTCTCTTCTCCCTGGAGCGGAGACTGACTTAACCTTCTGATTATTCTGCCCGTCTCTGTTGAGTCAGTATTTCCCAGGGTATTAAGATTGCTCAGGAGCATATTCTAACTATGCATCGCGTTACCGTGCCCTTGTCCGCGGTTCTGGACGGCTGGGCTGTCTCCTGTTCTCCATGTTCTCAGTGACATCATGCACAGACCTCCTGTGCTGGAACCCTTCCTCATGGTGGTTTCTGAAAGGGGGATTCTAGGTAAAGGGCTGGACCTCGCTAAGGGTGACCTATCAGCCCGTCCACAGCACCGTCTGGTGTCTGGGTTGGTATCTGGGTTGGTATCTGGTTGCACAGATATTGTGCTACCTCGGACTGGGAGCAGGAGTCGGGGCGTTGGCTTAGGGATGCTGGGACCTTTCCTGGATAGGAAGGATGGCCAGATTCCGAGGTTCCCTGCACGAGTGTGTTTATTTCTCTTAGAGATTTTCTGAAAAAAATATTTTTTTTGGAGGGGGTCAATTTCTTCCACCACCAAGGTCTTCCCCAAAATGGTGTGTGTCTTTATCCCTCCCTCCCTCCTTCCCTCCCTTTTCCTCCTCCTGTCCACCCCTCCCTCTTTTCTCTCTGGCTTGCAGTAACCACCATGCACTGAGAGTCTGCAATGGACCAGACGCGGCTCTTCATGTTGTCATTCACTGGATCCTCACCACAACCGTGCCAGGCATTTACCGTCACCAGGACGTCACGTGTAGGAGAGGTGACCCCAGTGGGTCTCCCGGCGTGTGAGCGTGCTCCTGGAAGGCCAGCCGCAGAGTGAAATCCACTCTGACCGTGCGCCCATGCTGCCCGTGGAACTCTGGAAGGGGCTCCTTGCTGGTCAGACGCAGGGGCCAGCTGGCTGGGGCTGCCATGCTCCCTTGGCACTTTATACGTGTATATGACATGGATCCTGCTGAAATGTCCTGGGGGGTCATTTACCATGGCCCGAAAGTCTTTTTTTTTGGGGGGGGGGTGCATAAAATCTAAAGCTTCCCACTCAAAAAGGGGCATCAAGTGCCGGGAAGACCAAAGACCTGTATTTACTGCCATCTGCCCAAAGTCCTTCCCCAGAGTGGACGGCACTGGGGACACGGGCAGAGCCCCCTGGGGAAGGGGCACGCAGCAGTGGATCGTGGGTGAAGCGAGTTGACACGTGCTTTTATTTCCCTCGGTTTCCCCTTTCCTTTTCTTCCCAGGAAAGAAGTTAATGAGATCGGGAAGGTCCCACTGTGCCTGACAAAAAGTGGTTGAAAGGAGGCGAGTCCGTGGTGTGACCCTGGAAGGTGACCACATCTCCCTGAGGGTCCATTTCCTCCTGCCTGGAATAAACATGATTCAAATCCTAATGACTGTCTCCAGATCGGACATGACACACGTGACTTACGTGGCGAGGGTCTGGAGTTACTTGCTGATCTCGGTATCACTGTTACTGTCTCTCTCTCTGTCCTGGCTCATAGCTTTCCTCTGCCTGGCTCCCCGGCCCCCGGACACACTCTCTCTGGTTGGTGGGAGTTCTAGGAACGGCTTCTACCTGCCCAGAGCTTGGAGACCAGGCTTCCCAGACGCACAGCGGAGGGAGGTGATAAAGATATTTAATACACGAAGCTGAGAGCTGACCGTGCTGCCCTGGAGAAAAACCAGGGTGTTGGGTAAAGACGTCTGGGGTGAGGCGACGGGGGTGGCTGGGGGCTTTACAGAGGAGGTGGCACTTGGCCATGACTCAAGTGACAGGAGGAGCAAAGCCATGGCACACTTGCTGCAGTGACACAAGGTGCCAAGGTGGGGCAGGGGCTGGTGGGTTCCAGAAGTGCCCAGGAGGCAGCGTGAGGATGCCAGGAGGGTCTGGAGGGGGTGGGCGGGGCCACTTGAGACCTGCAGGAGGCGGGGCAGATGGGGGAAGGGCGGGGCTGACAGCGGCCTTGTGAGCAGCAGGTTTGCTGCTGAGTAGAGCAGAGGGAGGGGGGACAGAGCGGAAGGCAAAGAGGGTTGGCTTGTGAGAGGGAGAGGGAGAGAGGAAGAGGGGGAGAGGGAGGGAGGGAGGGGAGAGAGAGGGAGGGAGGGAGGGAGGGAGGGGGAAAGAGGAAGAGGGAGAGGGAGAGAGGGAGGGGAGAGAGAGGGAGGGAGGGAGGGGGGAGAGGAAGAGAGAAAGAGGGAGAGAGGGAGGGGAGAGAGAGGGAGGGAGGGAGGGGGAAGAGGAAGAGAGGAAGAGGGAGAGAGGGAGGGAGGGAGGGGGAAAGAGGAAGAGAGGGAGAGGGAGAGAGGGAGGGGAGAGAGAGGGAGGGAGGGAGGGAGGGAGGGAGGGGGGAAGAGGAAGAGGGAGAGGGAGAGAGGGAGGGGAGAGGGAGGGAGGGAGGGGGAAGAGGAAGAGAGGGAGAGGGAGAGAAGGAGGGGAGAGAGAGGGAGGGAGGGAGGGAGGGAGGGAGGGGGAAGAGGAAGAGAGGGAGAGGGAAAGAGGGAGGGAGAGGGGGGAGAGAGAGGGAGAGAAGGGTGTCACGGAGGCTCCTGCAGCTGAACGGGGTGTGTGCCCATGGGAGGCTCGTGGCCGACTCAGAATCACGTTGTGGGAGAAGGTCAGAAGGGTCCAGCCAGGGCAGGGGTCAGGAGAGGCAGATATTCTTGAGTCCAGACCAATGAAGAACCCAGAGGCCGCATCTTCCTAAAAATGCAGGATCAGTTTAGCCAAAGGATGAGCCGATGCCGCCTCCATTTCTGCTTGGCTCTAGGGCAACGACCGACCGCAGAACACCTTGGAGAAAGTTGCCAGCCTCCAGGTTCTCTAATTCCATTTCTAAAATAGCTCTGAAGCCTTTGCCTGCTCATGGCAGGATAATTAAAACTAATGAAGTGAATTTAGGGGTGTGCATCGGGCTGAGGCGGGAGTCTGCTGGTGATTACAGATGCGCTGGGCCCTCGGCAGGTGATTGTTGAGCGACCCTCCTTCATTTGTATTCATAGAGGTGAGCAGCGTTTTCCTGCGGCTGGTGAACCTCGCAGAGGCACTGCTCACACGTTAGGTTTAGCATTTAGAATTCTTCACTACACCTGAAGAGTTCTGGGGCTTTACCCACCCGTTACAGATGACTGAGCATGGGACATTCTGTCCTATGTGCTTATTCTGCAAGTAATGGATTTGAGAGATGGGACCTGAGAGAGAGGAAGGGCAGGATGGAGAGGGAAGGAGAACGATTCTTCGTGTTCATATCTGTAAGTGTTGATTGAGCCCCTATTAGGTGCCAGACCCCGTGATGCACCAGATTTGTGTCCAAGGTCCTGAGGATCAATAAACAAAACGGACAAGGTCTCGCCTTTCCTGCACTTACTGTTCTAGTTGGTGGAAACAAAACCAGGAGGAATATTGGGTGGTAAACCCTGTGCAAGAATAGAAATAGATGGGTCAGAGGGCGCCCGGTGGTCCAGGTTGAGTTCTAACCTGAGATCCAGTGACGCAAGAAGGAAACAGACCCATAAAAACTGACAGGAGACCCTCTGAGGTTCGGGGAGCCCTCGTTCCCGCTGCAGCGAGGCGTGACCGTGGGCGCCTGGGCAGGGCTTCGGGAGGGGAAGGGTTAAGGCTCTGTTGTCAGGACACGGGGGCCATTAGGGGCTTGTGGTTGGGGAGCAGCTCTCCTCTGTTCTCAAAGTTCTCTTGGATGTCCATCGGGAATAACCTGTTGAGAAAGCAGGAGAACCTTCCAGGAGGCGCCAGCAGTGCCCGGTCAAGACAGGAGGGTGGCTTGGGTCACCCTGGCGGGAGATGGAGCGTTGGGAGTAGCCAGCCGCTACTCCCTTGAGGGGTCGGGTTGGCTGATGAGAACAGAGGAATCGAGTGGCCTTCCCAGGGTGCAGGCAGGAGGCCTCGCCAAGTCCTTCAGGGTTGTGCCCGAGTGGCTAAGAGACGTTGGTGCCATGTCCCAGGTGGAGGGACCTGGAGGAAGAGCAGACGGGAGGGGCGGCTGGATGTCAGAGTCCAGGCCAGCTGTGGTGACATCAGATGTGTGTCAATCAGACAATGGAGTAGAGAAGCTCAGACAGAGGGACGGTGACATGGCTCAGTGGAGGTGAAGGGGACAGAGGGAAGAATCAGGGTGGAGCGGACTGTCCTTCTGGCCACTTGGCTCCAGAGCCGGGACCTCGCTCGGTGTTAGCCCAGGATTGACACATCCTAAGGGACCCCAAACCCACCGCGGCTGTGTCCTTGCTCTTGTCACCAAGTCCCACTGCCAATTACCAGTCTGCTCCCACATCTCCCTCCGTCCTCAAGGGCAGGGAGGGCGGGTGAGTGGCCCCCCGCAGCCCTGGAGCTGGTGTGGCTGCAATGTCTGCCTCCATCCTCCGGGTGAAGTCCGCTGCCTCCCCGTGCCGGGTGAGAGGACGTGGCATGAGCTCAGCCCGCCCCTCCACCCCGCCCGCCCCCGGTGGAGACTGTCTCATCCATCGGCACAGGAACCACAGCGGCGAGGTGTGTTCGGCACCAGCCAAGTGCCCACACAGGGCTAAACTTAGCATAGGGAGGAGAAAGACTACGAGGCAGAGCAGGAAACTTCTTCTAATTCATTCCGTTTCCAGCATGAGATGCAGGAGGCCATCGTGGGCAGGACAATTAAGTCTCAATATGGCCCAGCTAAGCGTAAGAGTTGTTCTAAGGGGAAGGTCAGGAAATCCAATGGCAAACGTTCGGGGGGTGGAATGAGGTCCTGGAGGCGAGGTCTAATTATCTTGGCTGTGTCAATTTCAGAGCTGGTGGCTGGCCTCAGACATCCCCATGTCCCCAGGCTCTAGTGGGAGTCATTTAATAATAGAAGGAGCGTTTATAATAGCTTGGCTCTGAGGCTGCAGGCCACTCGGCGGGAGGGTGGAGGCGTGGGTCTCTCTGCACCTCTGATCTGGGCACGTGAATGCCCGTGAGGGCTGGCTGCTGGTGGGGTCCCAGGGGCACGCTGTCCGTCCCCCCCACCTGCACATCTCCTGCGTTCCCCCAGGCACTTCAGTGAGGGCGCTGCTGCTTCTGAGGTGGAAGGGAGCCGGCGATGAATAACTCCCGGTCCTCAGGGACGCGGGAGCACAGCGCCAGGGAGGGCATAGAGCTGGAGAGACGCACCCACTCCTCCAAGGCAAAGGGCAGATCCCCTGAGGCCACCTGAGGAGACTCGGCCACCCCAGGCTCGTCCCACTCTGGGACCTTGGGCATCCGTCTCAGACCTCAGACTCCTAAGCCAGCAGTCTCCTCTCCTCCGTCTCTAGGAACGCCTCTTTTTTATGTACTGGGGATTGAAACCGGGTCCTTAATCACTGAGCTACACCCCAACCCTTTTTGATATTTTATTTTGAGACAGGGTCTCGCTAAGTTGCTGAGGCTGGCTTTGAACTTGAGATCCTTCTGCCTCAGCCTCCTGAGCGGCTGGGATCACCAGCGAGCGCTACTCTGCCCGGCTGCATCCCTCTCACCTCCTGCAGGTCGGATGTGGGAGGCAGGGCAGGGGGAAATGATCCCAGATGGGGCCCCAGGGAGGCCCTGATTCTAAGCCCCCTCCCTGCCTTATCCCCACCCCACCCACGCCGCTGACTTAGAAACCGTTTCCTGGTTCTGTGGGATTTAGCATATTCAGGGACTTCAGGATCTGGTCCAAGTCCCCTCCAACACAGGGTCCTTCACTGTCACCCCCTGAGGGGCATGTCCTTATTCTTGACCACTTCTCAGGCAGGGATTCTCAGGGATGACTTTGCCCCTATCCTTCAGGGGACATGTGGCCATGTTTGGGGATCTTGGCCCGTCTCAATCCAAACCCGACCTAGCCACTGCTTCATTGTTGAAATATGCCTATGCCGACAGCCTCAAAATCATCGAATTCCCATGACCCGGAGCCTCGGAGCACCTTAGGAACTCCAGTGCTCATCATGACAGAAGCAGAGTAGGACTTCTGTCCACTAGAGGAAGGACAGTGCTGGCATCTCAAGTGAACAAAACGCCACGCAGGTCACCAGAGACCAGGGCTCCGGGTGGATGCTAATGAGCAGGAGCGAGATCCCTGGTTGACCATGTGTCAGATGTCCTTGATGCTCCGTCCCTTGCCCTCAGCTCTTGTCCTTATTGTTGTGTTTGTGAGGCTGTAAGACGTTGTTGGTGGCAGGATGACAGACCTCCTCTCGGCCCTCGGTGGGGGCACGGAACCAGGAGGCTGAGGTTGCACTAGATTGGCGTGACAGCCGCTTCCCGCTCAGAGAGGAAATGTCAACGCCAGAAGGATGCGTTCTAAAAGGACCACCCTTTGGTTTGCCTTTCTAAAAAGAAGGGTGGTTTGCTGAGACATCAGTGGTCTCCAAAGTCTTCCGCTTGTGGAGCCCAGCAGAGTTTTTAGAGCATTTCTCCACAATGTGCATTTATTTTCCTTTTTATAAGTCACAAACATGTACTGCTGCATCGACGTATTATGTACATTATCCAACAGATATAAGAATGGAGACTGAACGGGCCATGATAAGCATTTTCTATACGCACGCCAATAAAGGGCAGGAGGGGAGTGAACCTCAGAGGCTCAGAACTGACCCTGAGTGGATTGAAGGGAGGAAAGCCACTCCCCTTGCCCTTCACCTGCAGTCAAGGTCGTGAGCTGGGTTGTCTTCTTCCTGTCGCGGTCAGCACCCAGCTTCTGCTCACTGACTTGTATTTTGCACATGAGACACTGCAGTTAGCGTGACAGCGGACGGGCTCCCTGGACTAGGTGGTCCAACCATCCATCCCTCCAAAGAGGAGCAGAGAGGGCAAGAGGCTGGGCGGAGGCTCTGTCATGCACTTGTTAGGGGCTGAGAGGACACCCCAGCCTGGATCTCTGGCTCTTTGCTTGCCAACAGATCAGGTGGGAAAATGCTGTTTTAGGTCAAATGCTTTACAAGAGTAACCTGAGCTCAGGACCAGTGGGAAGAGAATTTTTTTGCTTTCTTTTAAATTATTGGGAAGTGTGTTTAATATGAAGTGGGTGAATATGAAGGTCCTGCCATGAGTTCCACTGGGTCCCTCCAAGATCCGCACGTGGATTCCTCCCTCCTGTAAATTAGAACGTGATTGCGTTTGGACAGAAGTTTAAAAGAGGTGACTTAGTTAGCATTAGGGCCACAGGGTGGGACTTGATCCAACCTGATAGATGTCCTTATGAAAAGAGGCAGTCTGGGCAGACACCGGGGAGCGTGGGTACCGAGGAGACGCCACGTGAGGACCACACAGGAAGGCAGCCGTCTGCCAGTGGCCACAGAATGGAACCTGTCCCACGGACATCTTGCTCTTGGACTTCCAGCCTGCACAACTGTGCAAACACAGATGTCCCTGAACTAACCGGCCAGTCCGTGGTGCTTTGAGGGCTGGCAGACTAAGACAGCCCTATTTGCTTCTGTAACAAGGCCCTGGTAATGTCTGTCTCCCCGTGTCTCAGTCAGCTCCCCTGAACACCGGGTGGTGCAGACAGAGAGCAGCTTCCATGTACACATAATAAGCAGGAGCTAATAGGAGTTAGGGCCCAGCTGAGCCGTGGGTGCTCCAAAGCGGTGCTGGGAGTTATCCCTGGGGCTGCTGGAGCCACAATTGGGTGGGGGCTGCCAGGAGTGCTCAGACGGAGGCGCCGGGTCACTTCCTGTCTCACAGGAAGTGCAGAGAGCAGGAGAGGAAACCAGACCCATCGCAGGAGATGTGGGCCATTAGTCTCATCCCTGCCAGCCGCCTCCTTCGTCATCTTGTCAATTCAGGAAGTATTTTTAGCTCCTACTCTGTACCGGGCGCCACGCCGAGGCCCGGCTCTGGTGGTGAGCTCGTCAGACGGCTGCCCTCCTGCTCACGGAGCTGGGGTCTGGGTGCACTGTGGGTCTCTGCATCCTCCAGGTCTCAAACTGCCTTCCTCCTTCAACCCGGAGCCAGGCGAGGAGACAGCAGGCTGCTTCTTCCAGTGTTTTCCTTTGTTTCCATCCCTGACAGCCATACTTCACGTCTGACAGGGGAAATGATTCTTCTCGACAGTGACAGATTTATGAGTTTTGACTGTTTGTGAAGTTCCCTAATTAATTCTTTATAGACTTCTATTGGCAACTAAATTTGTGTTTTGAGTTAAGGATGGGCGTTCAGATGAACTGCCATCCAGCACGGCGCTCCCTCGGCGCCGGCTCCGCCGTTCATCTCCTGCTCACCAGCAAACAGGCAGCACCGCCGTCTCCTGGCGACGCTCAGCAGGAGTTACCATGGCACACGAGAGACAGCGCCAGTGCCGGCCTGTCGTCACGGAACCCCTGGGCCATCTCCCCAGCAACCTGGCAGGGGCTCCCGTGCTCTCTCTGCACCGCGGGGGTTACTTTTTAATTAATTTATTTTCATGGGTGGCTTGGCATCTGCACCACCATCAAAAGCTCCATGTGGAGAAGCAAATTGAGGAAAGGAGCTACGGTGTGCCTTAGTCCAGAGAGAGAGGAAGAGAGAGAGACACAGAGAGAGAGAGACAGACAGACAGACAGACAGACATAGGGAGACACAAACAGTGGACACAAAGAAGGAAAGAAGGTGCCCTGGAATAAACAGATGAGGATCAAAAGGGACGGAGGCAGGGACGTCACTGTGTGTCAAGTGCGTGCCCTGAGCGGGGCGTGGTGCGGGACCCCAGCTTCACTGCCTTGTTTATTCTCAGCATGACTCCGTGAACAAGTGTCATGGCTTCCCCGGCTCTTCAAGTGCAAAACTGAGTAAGGTTAAATAAAAGCCCAAGCGCACAGTTTTCCAAGTGAGGGGCCAGTTGGGAAATTCACGAGAACTAGGAAAGAGAGATGGGGAGGGTGACACAGACACAGGAAGAGAGGGATGGGCGGCAGCAGAGTCTGGGAAAATACAGAGATGGAAAGAAGTGTGCAGAAGGGGACTGAGACAGTTGACCTACAGAAGAAGAGCTGAGGGAGGGAGAAAGAGAAGGAAACAGGAGTGTCTTTGCAAATATCATTCCATGGAAGACGGAAATGTCTGGGAAAAATGAGAGCCAGGGTCGTAGGATTATCAAATCATCAAGCTCCAGCCGTTTTCTAAACCAGGCTCGCGTGACCATTCACGTCGTCGAAACGCTGAAACGGGCTAAATGATGAGCAGAGGGACACACAGTCGCATTCGGAGACGAGGTGCGCACTCAGCACTCTGACCCCAGCGCGCTTCTCCCAGGGTGGGAGGTCAGCATGGCGTTCTGCAGGGCCTGGAGGTGGGAGAAGGAGGGACCGGGGTGGAAGGTGAAGTCACACACACGCCACCCCCTGCAGAGGCCAGCTGGCTTGGGCCTCCTGGTGGCTGTGACCAGAGAGCCCGGGGAGCACCGAGTGCCTGGGAACCAATTCTGGCACCTGTTTTATGGGTGACATTTCTCCTATAGCATCCTGGGTACCTGGGGTACCACATTTGTTAGGTAGATCGGGGAACCTGGGCATGGGAGGTCCCCAAATACGCCAAGTTCACACACTTCCAGGGCATAGCACTGGGACAAGGGCCTGAGAAGCCGGCATCAGGAGCCTGTCCCTAGACCTGAAGTGAAAGAACGTGACAGCTCTTGGAGGGGTGGGACTCTGCAGGAGGAGCCACAGGAGCTGTCTCCAGGACCCTGACGGCAAGGAGGCTCCGGGTGATGGGCGGCGTGGGCATCCATCCTGTGGTCAGGTCAAATGTCCAGTTTTGCAATAAAAAATGCTGGCGAGGTTGGACACGTGTACATTGCTGGTGGACTGCAGACCAGTGCAGCCACTCTGGAAAGCAGTGTGGAGATTCCTCAAAAGGCTAGGGATGGAACCACCAGAGGACCCAGCTATCCCACTGCTGGGTGTTTTCCTAAGTAACTAAAGTCAGCACACTATGGCCATATAGCCACCGCCAAACGTTACCGCAGCACAATTCACAATAACCAAGTCATGAAATCAACCCAGGTGCCCATTTACAGACGAATGGACGAAGGAGCTGTGGTCTGCAGACTAGAGTTCTACTCAGCTGTAAGGAAGGATGAAATCAGGGCATTTGTTGGTAAATGATGGAAATGGAGAACGTCGTGCTAAGTGGGATAAGCCAGACCCAGAAACTCAGCAGTCGAATGTCTCCTCTCCTGGGTGGAAGCCAGAGTAAAATAAAGGAAAGGAGGAGGGAAGGCCAGGGTATCCTAAAGAGATAGGGAGATCAGGGATGCAGAGGAGGAGGTCCAGAGGCAGAGTGGAGGAAGAGGAAAGGGTGGGCAGTGCAGAATGGATTATTATAAAGCCATGTTGTGTGCCTACATAGACATACCACAGGGAATTTCACCTTTAAGTAAGAACCACCAACCCCAAATGAATAAACAGATGAGTGGAAGGAAGTCTGGCAGAGTAGAGAAAAGAAAGGTGGAGGGGAGGGAAGATGGGAGGGGACAGGGAGGACATGAACTGCCGTTGAATTCCAGGCAGGCATGACTTTGTCAGGAGGAACACAGCTACTACGTGTAACTACCCAGCTCTAATAAGCAAGTCCACAGTTTTAGTAGAAAATTAAACTAAATTAGCTGGGACACAAATACCAGTAGCCTTGTAATTCCTCACCAGGTGCAACCAAGCCATGCTGATCCTACCATGAGTCTTGGCCACCACTGTCCTTGACACCAGATGCTGCTGCTGAGGCCCTGAAGCCACAATGCTGGAGCTCAACAAGGCGCAGACACCTTCTCTACATGTGCTTGGCGTTGATTTGAGCCATAATCTATCAAAAGACCCTGACCTGGGTCAATAGGGCATTTGGAGACACAACAAGAACATTGGTTAACGAAAGGAACAAGGTCCCCAGAGCACAGCACTGAGCCTTGTCCCCAGGTGAGAGCTGCTGGGGGGACAGGGGAAGTCCAGGTGAGGCGCGTGGGCTGTGCAGGTACGCGCACTTGTGTTTGAACTTGAACTCTGCCACTTGTTAGCTGCGAGATCTTGCGAACATGACCAGATTCACGCAGTTTGACTTCAGATCTCGCGCGGTCAACCATTATGTGGAAAAATCAGGGGTTGCTCAAAACACAGGCCTTGATCCTGAGCAAACAGGTGATGACCTGTGTTGACGAGGACGACATCGGGACCGTCCCCGGAGGTCGTGGAAGTGGGTCAGGGAGGGAGTGGCAGGAAGGGCTTTCTGCATGAGGGGAACTTGAGCTATCGTCGTCTTCATCGTCGTCATCGCTGTCGACAGCAGCTCCTGAATGTTAATTATGGGCCAGCCTGAGACCAAGAACCCACCTGTCCTCCTTTTCCTTCTCAGGGGCATCTTGAATTATTTATCTTACAATATACAAGGGCAGCCTGAGGCCAGCCTCCTGATGCCCCGAGCTTGCTCAAGGTCACAGGGCTAGGAGAGAGCGGAGACTCCAGCCCATGTCCGCTGCACTGCCCAGTGTCCTCAGGAACATCACCGTTACAGCTTTATGCTCTAGCTGAATTTCTAAAATCTAGTTTATTGGATTTTTCCCTTAAAAATGGGGTTTTACTTTTCCGCGGGCCTCTATGATGATTTCAGAGATGATTCCTCTTCATCGCTGATATGTCTTTGATTGACACCAGCTTTTCCAGCCGTAGTTTCTGTTATTTGTGGTCCAAAGGCTCTCTCAGTCTCTCTGCCAAGGAGTTAATGGTGTATGATCATGTTTGAGTGCACCCAGGGATCTTGCTGCTACATGTTCCCCTGGTAGAATGACGATTTCCATTGTTCTGGGAGCACAGGGCCCTGAATTATCAGAGGAGTGTGTCTATCCATCGAAACCACACTTAATTGACACCAACACACTGCTATTGCTCAACTGAAGATCCTTTTCCTGATTCCAGTATCAAAAGACTTCAGTGGAGAGGCCCCTCTGCCTTCGTTAATAAGATTTTTTTTTTTTTTTCCAATAACAAACTCAATCTGAGTCAGCTTGAGCAAGAAGCAATTTGTTGGAAGGACATGGGGGCATTTCAGAGAATCCAAGGAAATGTTGAACAACCAGGTCTAGAAATAAGATTCAAAAAAATGGGCTGCTCCGGGGACCTATATTCAGGGAGTTTCCACTTCATTCATCTTGAGTTCTGCAACTGAATCTCCAAAGCCGCGTTGGTCACTAGCATTTCATGCCTAACCTCAGCCACATGCTGGGCTGACCTACACCAGTTCACCAGAACCAATTAGTGAAATTTCAGGAACTTTTCGAATCAGTTGTTATACAATTGGTCACTTCAAATTGGCCACGGGAGTATTTACACCAAGGGAATTGGCCAGTGTCTCAAGTTAGGGTTTTATTTAATGATTTTTTTCCTGGAGAGGTGGTTTAGCAGCCGACCCTACTATCGACCCTTTAAGAACATAAACTTGGATCAGACTTGGTGTATTGGGGATCTCATTCTACCTCTCTCTTGCTGTAGAAGCTGGCAAGCTTCTTAGTCTGCCTGAATCTCAGCTTCTTACCTGTAAGGGACAAAGAACTAATTCTACCAACACATGTGAGGACTGACGGAGTGGATCCCTGGTGTAGTCCATGAAAGCACTCTGCGTCCATCAGCTGTTCCCACACCGCTGGGCCTGGGTCTTCCGATTTGATTTCTATCTTCTGGGCCTAAGCACCTCACAGACCTTGACAACACTTGATGAAGGAAGAGGGGAACGCGGGAAGGAGACAGGAAGGGCAGAGTGGCACCGTGGGAAATGGGCCCATTCTGGCTCGGTGGTGTGTCCCAGGATCTAGAAATGTGCCGGACGCATCATTGGTACTCATAAATCGCTGTTAAATGAATCAATCGATGCATAAACCCTGATCTTCTTGGGGCACATTTGTTAACGTCAAGTGACGTCTCCCTGACGTGTAGATTCTTCCACTCAGCATCACATTCCTACATTCCTGTCTTCTAGGTATTTGAGATAAGATCCTTCTCCATGGTTCCATTTCTCTGGTATGTGATTTGCGGAGGGTCCGGGCAGAGGGATGTGATAGTTGGTTTTACGTGTCGACCAACGGAGCTAAGGGATGCCCAGAGGCTGGTGAGCCACTATTTCTGCCTGTGCCTACAGGGCATTTCTGGAGGAGAGCAGTGTTCCAGTCAGCGAACAGAGCAGTGAAGATCCGCCCTCCACAATATGGAGGGGCATCATCCAATCCATGGAGAAGCCGGATGGAACAGAAAGGTGGAAGGGAGGCGGACTCTCTCTCTCTTCAGGAGATGGACATCCATCTTCTCCTGCCGTTGGACAGCTGAGGTCCTCATTCTGAGACCCTCAAACTCCAGGACGTAGGTCAGTGACCCCCTGGTCTCAGGCCTTTGGGCTTGGGCTCATGGCACCATTGACTTTCCCGGGCTTCCTGGCCTCCATCATCGTGTGAGACAATTCCCACAAAAACGTGCTTTTAGACGTCTCTCTATCCTATTGGTTCTGCTTCTGTGGAGAACCTGACGAATAGAGAGGGCAAAGGAAATGTCTTTGAGGGCCAGCCCCGGTGATGGCGTCTCACGGCTTCTTAGAAGGGCTTCCACTCTCACATCTCTGGCTGCACACCTTTTCCCTTTTCCCACATACATCACTTTTCCCAAGGCCACTCGAGGGGCCAGGACAGATGGGCCTGTAGTTTCTGACCTCGGTCACTCCGTGCCTGGAACTCTGCACACAGCACCCCACTCTGTAGGCTCCAGGTGGCGAGCTCGGGAGTGACAAAGACCAGCAGGAGGGACTTGCTGACCAGTGGATTGTAAGCCAGAAAGGACGGGAATAAGACCAGGAGTATACTAGCTTGTGGGGGGAGAGTCTGCCAGCCGCCCCCCAACCTCGGTGTCAGAAGTCTCCTCCTGGGGTTCTCCGGAAACTGAAGAAGAACAGGACGAAGCTGGTTCACGGCGCCTTGGGGAACCTCACCTCCTCACCGAGAGGGACACGGTGTCCTCCAGGGGACGTTCTGAGTCGGCTTACGTGGGCTTGGAAGCCACCTCCTGCGTGGCACCGGGGGCAGGGCGGGGTGGTCTCAGCTGTGAGTCTTCTTCCAGTCCTGCAGCTGCACCCCACCTTCCTGCTGGGTCCCCTCTCCTGGGGTCACAGGAGGGGTCTGGCAGTAGACCACATTTCAAAAAGGTTTTTTTTTTTTTGTACCTGGGATTGAACCAGGGGTGCTTAACCACTGCGCCACGTCCCCAGCCCTTTTTATTTTTATTTTGAGACAGGGTCTCACTAAGTTGCATAGGGCCTCGCTAAGTTGCTTTGAACTTGCAAGCCTCGTGCCTCAGCCTCCTGAGCTGCTGGGACCGCAGGTGTGTGCACTGCCACACCTGATTAAAAAATAATTTTTTTAAACACCAGGAAACAAACTGATTTCTTTTCCATACCATAAAATGCTATAAGCTAAAAGCATATTGAAAATTATTAGAGACATCCAAATGAATGGAAAGCCCATATGCAGAGTTAAAAGACCCTAATCCCTAATTAGAAAATGGGGGGCATCTCTAATCCCTGGTGGACAGTGCGGATCCAGAGTCTCAAGCGGGGAGCCCCACTCCTGTGGTCTAATGACAGAAGCCCTGTGAGGTCACTATTGCCAGCTCTACCTTACCCATCAGGACACCAAGGCACGGAGTTGAATGACTTTTCAAGGACACTGGGTCAGCCCGCGGCAGAGCCAGAATCTAAACCCAGACTTTTCCGTCTGACTCTAAATGCCAAGTTCTTTCTCCTCTTCTGGCTGCTTCTCTGTGATTTATCTATCAACCCTGTTCCAGAGACTCCTTTGACCTCTTCAACGAAGACCTAGCAGCAGAATCTATTGGAAAAAAAGAATTATGGACCTTCTACATTCCGTGTCAGACTCCCGCGGAGTCCAGGGTTTGTGGATTTTTTTTTTTTTTTTTTTTTTTAGCGCAGTGTTTCTTGGGGGATTCGAGGTCCCCGTGGGATGCTAAGCAGGCCACCTGAGCCTCCGGAAACGTCTGTGAGCTGGGATGGAGCTTGGTGTTCTCTGCAGGTGGCTTTCAGGGAGGCCCCTTCACCTCCAGCATGGAACCAGGAGGAGGCCAAGAGAGCTGCTCCCATGTCCCCCCGCCCCAGCGTACAGAGAGGGCGAAACAGTGCACTGGGGCAGAAGGGAACTGCTTGGTGGGGGGGGGGGACAGGATGGAGTCATCGTCTTTGCTTCTGGGTGGGGAACTGGAGGCAGAGGAGAGGGGGGAGCAGAGCGAGCACACGGTGAATGCTCATTAAGTCAGCTAAGCCCAGGATTTCCGCGCTGATTACAGAAGGGCTGCGCGTCTCACCCAGCCCAGGATCCCCAGGCCGCCCTCGCTGGCCCGCAGCTACGTGGCTAATTGAGGCACATCTTGCAGTGAAACTCCGGAGGGGGGATCATCGGCAAACCCTGCACTGCCCAGACACGTCATCCTGCTGCTAGTTTTTATTCTTGAGTTATTTGCCAGAAACCATCAGCTTAAGGAAAGAGGATATTGTTTTCCCCTCCTCCAAAAAGAGAACCTGCAGGCAGTTCGTGAGGCCGTCAAGCTGATGTCAGCTGGACTGATTTTCTGGAGACGGCATCTAGAGTTTTCTGGGTTAGGTTATATAACCAGAGCTGTGGACCTCAAAGACGATGGCGGATTTGTGTGTGGATATCCGGCCTCTGGGTGGGGAAGAGACAGAGTCTCCGCCCTGGCTAACTCTGCGGCTGTTTGGGCGCCTCCACGTTTATGAGATGGATTCATTGTCTTCTAAAGTGGACTGGATGCTGCTACCGAGTGACGTGCTGCAGCCTATTTTCCCTCTCACAAGAACCAATTGGTGTTGTCGGGAATCTCGTGCCAGCCATGAATGAAGCCATTGGTAGTTCCCCAGCAGCCGAGAGGAGAAATATCTTCACATTTACACCAGGGGAATGGGCAATGCTCCAAGTTAGAGCTTTTGATTTTCCTTGGAGAAGTGTTTGCCAGCATCCCCGGTCCCACGGTGGAGTCCTATGCTTAAGAATATGAGCTTTGGAGTCACACTCATGGATCTGATTCTTGTGCTGGGGTCATTTAACGACCCCAAAGTATTTAGCTTTTAAGCCAAAGCATTTGGCTTTTCTAATGTCAGTCTTCTCACCTGCCAAGGGGGCAGAGAGACTTCACAGGGCTTCCAGGAGGCCAGAGGGGAGAAAGGCCCGGAGCCGCCTCTGCGCCCAGGCACAGCTGCAGAGAATCCTGGGCTTGAAAGATGGCGGCCATGCTGAGGTCCAGAGACCGTTCCCAGGGGCATCAGGAACAGAGCTGCGGTGATGGGCAATGTCTGTCATGACGTGGGCGGGGCCGTGGATGGGAGGGGTGGAGCCCCAGCAGCAGGACCAGGGGCAAAGGCCTAGCAGCAGGTGACATTCAGCCAGCCCTGCGTGGGCCTGCCCTCTTCTAAGTGACTCACACTCACCAGGTAACACTAACCTGGTTGATCTTTGTGAGAATCCTGTTGGGCAGTGTGTCTCCACTAGGGGTGACTCTGTCCCCAGCGTATTTGGCAAAGTCTGGAAACGTTTTGGTTGTCGTGATTGGGGGGCTGGTGTGGGTGGGTGCTCCAGGCATCTAGCGGGAGGCACCAGGGACACTGGGGAACAGCCCACGGTGCCGAGGACACCCCTGCTCCCCACAAAGGACCCCCGGGCTCCGGTGTCGATAGTGTCAGGTTGAGGAACTCCGCAGGGGAGAATGGACGGCTGTGACCCCATGTGTTGACGGGACCAGTGAGGCACAGGGAGGGGCTCCGGAGGTTGTTCAGGAGACCAATGACGGCGCTGGGTTTAGACCAGGAGCTCACACCCTAACCTGGGCAGCGGGGTGGCTTCCTGTGGTTTGTAGGAAAGCGGGAGCGGGAGGAAGAGCGGAAGTTCAGAGCTACGCCTCAGGTTGAAGCTATGGAGAATCGTGTTTCTACTTTATCTCACTTGGCCGGCACTGAGAAGGGGATTCTCACTTCCTTGCTCTCCCGGGCTGCCTCCCGAGCCCCTGCTGAGACCCTTCAGCTCCCTCCCAAATCTCCCCTGGCATCGGGTCCTCCCCAGCTGCTCCCTGCCAGTCCAGGCTGGCGGTGAGGCCTGCAGAGTCAGTGGCTCTGACACGCCACAGTGGCCAACCCTGCGGGAAAGTGGGGCTGGAGGCGCTGCAGTGTCCTGGGTACAAAATGCCAACTCTGCCTTCCCACGGAGGAGGCCAGGGCCGGGGCCCGCTCTGGCACCACACGTAGTGAAGTAGCGGCTCCTCCTGGCTTCCAGGCTTTTCTGTGGCATGGCTGTCAAGTGCCCGGGGGGACTCGCCTGCAGCCTTTTCCACTGCCCTGAAGCCCTGAGCCTTTGACCTGCCCCTGGCTGCTCAGGCGGGAGTTAGGAAGGACTGGCTTTAATGTAAATAGAGGAGGAAGAGGAGGGGAGGGAGAAGGAGGAAGGGGAAGAGGGTCCAACCTGGATGGTGGGAGCAGCTCTGGTGACTCAGGGGTGAGGCTGAGCCTCGCTCCCCCCCTGTATAACGGGGCACTAGAGGAGGAGGCTGAGCCTTTCATCTTGTTAGACACAGATTCTACCCAAGAGGGCAAGGGCTCCTTTCTTAGGAATCCAACCAACACGGTGTCCAGCACAGGTGCCGTTGGAGAAGGACTCCGAGCAGGCCCGGTCAGGAAGGAGTGGCCGGCTGCTGAGTGGTGCCTGTCATACGCAGGGTGCCCCGCACACCTGGGGTTTGTGCCCAGGCTCAGCTGCGTGGTGAGGAGTCGGTGGAAACCGTGTCACCGCTGTTGTTGATTCTTGAGGTCACTGTAAATCAAAGGAAGGGACGTGTCTTTGTCTGAGGGAGGCAAGAAGCTGGTGGAGGACGCAATTTTGTTTTCCTGTAACTGATGGTTGTAGTGATAAATGGCTGTGCTGTCGGGGCCCCCACCTGTTGTGACGGGGCTGATTGGAAGTCTGATGATCAGCCATGATTATCTCCTTTGCTGAGACGTGCTCTTGCTGTGAGGTTGGGACGATGCAGATGCTACAAGGTTGGAGGCCAGGTGTCCTCCACAGTGGGGGTAAAGGCTGGCTGGGGAGCCGGGGGGCCAGGAGGTGGGGCTCAGCTGAGCTACTGATCCACGGGAGCCCCTCTGTCAGCAGGCGGTTTATGGGGAAGAGTGCAAAGACCTACAATGAGTGGACGTGCCTTGGTTCTCCTGCATTTCCAGGAACCCTCTTTAGGCGTGAGTTTCCCACCTGGCCCCTGGGTTCCAGGTGTGGGCTGCCGACTCGGGTCTGGCCAATCAGAACATTGCAGTCCCAGCCACAGAGGCAGGTTAAGGGCTCAAAGTCAATAAGAGAAATAGGTCCAGGAACTTTTTCTGGAACTCCTGGGAAAATCATTACTCTCTTTTCATCAGTCTTGCTCAGAGTGGCTGAAGGCCACTTTTGTCAGGACGGGGGGAGAGCAGGCCTGACAATGACGCCCAAACGGAGCAGAGTGGACTGGAGAGAAGGCAGGAAGTACAGCGTCTTTGAGCATCTGGATCCAGCCATGCCTGCAGCTAGGGACACCTGTGTCCACCTTTCCTTTCACCCATCCATGATGGTATTTTAGTCAAGGAAAAAAATGAGAGTCCTAATGAGTCCTAGCTGATAGCATATCCATGATCAAAGTACTGTTACCTAAAAGCCAAGTAAGCTTTCCTACATTTGCCGGGAGAAAGAGGGTCAGCACCCAGAACAAAGACAAAAGACTGAAAATGATTCTAACATGCTTCGCCCAAGAGTGAGAACTTCCACCAACTGAGTCTCTGCCCCTAACTAGGCTTAGGCCAGGAGGCTTCGGGGGGATCATCACTGATACCAACAACAGCCCCACAGTGAGGGCTGTTTTCCAGCTGAAGAAATCAGGAATTCAAAATCAATGTGTCTTGTGCAAGGTTCAACAGCTGGGTAAACTACGGAGCTTGATTAGAGTCCAGTTCTGCCTGAAGCTGACCCATGCTTTTAATTACCTGCTGCAGGGCCTCCAGGGGAGCCTGCTAAGGTGGGAGGGGAGCAGAGAGCTCCTGGAGCCTGGTGCAGTGTGGTGCAGTGTCTTAATTTGAGCAAAGTAAGGCTCCGTGGAAGCCTGCAGAGACCTAGAGAGAAAACAGAAGAATAAGGGAAATCTGTAGCAGGAAGTTCAAGAGCTGATCATGCAGCTCCTTCTACGGCTGAAATTAAAATAGTTGATCAAATGCACGTTATCGGCTGCTGGAATATGCAAGGGTAATAGCTGCCTCAGGTTCACCGCGTGGTCTCGAGCCCCCCAAGGGAGCTCCAGGGAAATTCCTGAAGGATATTATTGCATTATGTCACTCGAGCTGGTCCTGGAGCGGGGGAGGGGCGGTGGGGCAAGGAGTCACATCGAAAGCATATTTTGAAGTCGCTGGGACCAGTTCTCCAGGTGCAAGACAGCTGACCGTCTCCCAAGCTGCGGGCTGGCTGGAGACGCTCAGGGTTCCTCACTCTCCGATGCAGCGAGGAGAGCGCCGTGACAGTGAACAGGCCTCATTAGTGAGCCGTGTGTCCTGGACTTGAAGGAAAGCCAGCGTGTTTTTTTTCCTTGGAGACCTTCATTAAGCACCCTGCGTTAGTCTTAAACTGCACAAGGGGACGGTTTTACTTCAACATCATCAATATTTAAAAATATGGAGCGATTAGACCGTCTCCGGTTCAGTGAACGTCGGTTCCCGTTTCTCTTTCTCACCTCAGTGTGGCTTGGATTCAGAGCACATGGTTGAGGGTGATGGTGCTGATGGTGGTGATGGTGGCGCATCTCCGGCTCACCTCTCAGGGCTTGCCCCCACGTGTCCCTCTGCGTGGCCTTCCCGTCCTCTAATTTCCCTTCCTCTAGGATTTCAGTGAATTGGCTTCTGAGCCTTCAGACCCCGGCCTGGGCGTCTCAGTCAAGCTCTCTTATGAGACATTTTTCTCAGTTCCTAAATAGACGTACACTTTGCAAGAACTTAATTGCAGTGAGGTAATTTTTAAAATGACTGCTTGCATTGTTGCATTACAATAATAAGTAAATTTGATAAGAATAAACATTGTGTCACTTTTGTTCATTTTTATTCCTTATCACAGAGGCTGGCACCTGGTAAATCCTCCATAAATATTTTACAACTGCTCCGTGAAATGAGCAGATATTACTGACGAGGAGTTACAGATGAGGAAACCGAGGCACACACGGGGAATCGCAGGCCGGCAGACCAGCCAGGACTTGAGTCCAATCCCGTCTCACAGAAGCGCTCCCTCAACCACTATTCTTCCGATACCTTCTAGATACCTTTCTGTCTGGAAGGGGCCAAAGGGCTTGGTGGTCCTGGACAGCTGTTTGAATAATCCTGAAAGCTGAATGCTCTTTCTTGGGTCTAATGACCCCCAATTTCTGGATTTCACTACCAAGAAACTTGATTCAGTGGGCATTTGTGATGGTGATGGTGATGGGCATTTGTGTTTTTTTTTAATGTCCCTCAGGAGAGGCCGACGTGCAGTCAGGGTGAGGACCGTGGACTTGCCTTCGCCAGCCTCACCAGCCAGTCTCCATCTCCATGCTTCTCCCCACTTCAATGTCCCCCGTCACCGTGGTTTCTCAAGAGGCTGGGCTTGCTCTTTCCCCCTCTCTGGGGCCAGTTTTCTCTGGCCGATCCTCGCTGACACCACCCCTAGGTATTCCACGGCACTTGTCACACTGTATTCTAACCCTGTCTTCCAATTTAATCCTCTGGGTGCCCCCTAAGTGGACCGTGACCTGCTTGAGATCATGGACCAGGTCTTAGCCAATGCCCCACCCAACCCCTAACAAACGTCTGGCAGGTGAGAAGTCTGAGCCCACGGCTTCATAAAGAAGTGAAAGGCGGAGACGATGTTGCGTACTCTGTGCTTTTTATCATTTCCCATTTGAATTACATTTTCCAGAAGTTGAGGACTGTTCCTAAGGCCATTGAGATAAAAGATTTTAAAAGGACAGTATGAATGTCAGTGCTAAAATCGTTGTCAGCTTTTTGAAAAAGATTATTTGGGACCAAATGGCATTTTTTTGGAGTAGTTGGCCTGGAGACATTACCAGGCCAGTGGTTCTCAAAGCAGCTGCCCAGGGGAGTGTCTGGCAATGAGAGTGGCTGCCGTCTCACCGCTGCCATGTGCATTCGCCGCAGCTCTGCAGACTGTGGGCCCTGCTTGGAGGCATCTTGGTAATTCACGGATCAACAGAGGAATTTCTCACTGCATAGACCCAGATGCTCATGTTCTGAATTCTGACCATTCCTCTCCTTTTCCGACCGCACACACAGGTCCTCAGACACCCTAGAAACTGCAGTTGGCTTTCTTAAAAAAAAAAAAAAAGAAAGAAAGAAAGAAAGAAAACCCCACAACAAAATGCCATATTTTTCTGAGTTTTTCTAATTGGTTCTTTCTCATCTCCATATGGTAAACACATTCGTTTTGGCTTTCATTAAAGAGCATGAAAGAGACAAAAAAAATTTTTTTAATTGACGTTTGCAATTGCAGCCTGACATGAATGTTTTGATGCTGTTGTTTGGAGGATAAAAATAAAAGCTGAGTGTAGAAATATATTATTGATTCCTGCCTGCTCCTGAGGCCCATGTACTATTGATGAGAGCCCCGACCTTTGTTCCCTTACCCCACGGGAGCAAATTTGTAGAGCTTCCAAACACCAACACTTTGGCATGGAGCCTTTGATTCTTGGTGAGCCCAGCAAACTAGCTCAGAAAGTTCTTGTTAGTAGCACGGGAGGCCTCATCTGGGAGGTGCCAGGAGGGCCGGTGGAGCTGACCGCAAGGACTTGGAAGTGAAAGAAGCAATTTACAAACCAAGGGGCACCCCCCCCCGCCCCCGGTGATTGACAGAAACTCACCTCCAACTAGCATGGGGCTGTCTTGGTGTATGTGACTGGGAATGACAGAGGTAGAGCCATCGACCGCAGGGACAGCTGGATCCAGGAGTTCGAAGACACTCGGGTGTCATTGTTGTCTCCTCACCTCTGTATTTGAAATCTTCCATCTGAAACCTATTTTATCGCAGTAGATGAGCTTCTCTAGCAGTGGTTCGTCCTGAGCTGACCTTCAGGTACCATTCCTCCCCCTTTCTTGACATCACACCCCTCTCTCAGTCCCCAGTACCTCACACTGTGCTGAACTGATCAGCTTGGAAGCGGAAGGCTCCCGTGTCAGGTGGGAGATCTGGCCCGCCTTCCTTGAGCCTCTGAGACAGCCTCGCCACCCGATGAGCTCATTCTCCTCCCTCTGCCGGCGCTGCCCGCTCCCACAAGCCCCACTGAGAACAGGGCCCGGGCAGCGTGCAGGGGTGAGGACGAGGTGAACTGCTGCCTTCTCCCCAGACCAGCCTGGTTATGCGAGGAGAGGCTGTGGGTCAGGGACGAGACAGGCAGCAGAGAAGAGCCCCGTGCCTGGGCTGGAGCTGCCCATGGCTGAGGACCAGGTGTCCATGAGGACACGCGCTGGTCAGCAATGTGCAGAAGAAAACGGTGGTGGGCAGTCAGTCCTACAACGCTGGCCCAGGCGAGAAGGTCCTTATTCACGGACTCTGAGGACCAGGCTTCCGTGAGGAGGTTTTCAAGGGTGGAAGTAGATGCAGTCACTGTTGGAGCTGAGGACATGGCGAGGGGGATTTCCCGGTGGACCTGTCCACACGTGGGGTTGAGAGGAAGTGGGCGTCCTCGCGGCGGGCTGGCTAGTACTGGGCCCTGGTTCCTCTGTTCTCGTTGGCAGTGTGTGTTGGGACACCTCGGGATGCTCCTGCCTCCAGGGTCCACGCTGCCACCCCCGACAGAGGATCCCAGAGGGGCACGAAGTTTCATAAGGAATATCCACCCCAGGGTTATCTGTAATAGCAAAAAGTCGAGGTCCCCCAGTGTCTGACGATCGGAGGGTGGGGACACACGGCCCAGGGCAGTCGTAAGACCAAACAGTGCAATTCTGGAAAACACAATGACATGAGGGAATCCCTAAGCTCTGCTACCTCACGTGTGTTTACACCAAAGCCCAAAGAACCACGATGTCAAGTGGATACAAAGAAGGCACGCCACACTTTATATAATACGATCAAGAATTTAACAGGGGACTCCCACTGTGGATGTTTTAACTGGTTCTAAAGTGACCCTCACGCAGGGCCAGATGCCAGTGTTTGCGTAAATGTGTGTGTGTATCAAATGGGAGGAAATAACAGTGTATGTCTTGTATTTGCCAAGATCCCTGCAATGAATTTGTGCTACTTTTGTGATAAAAAAGGCCTGGTTTTCAGTTGTGTTTTCCTCATTGTAAACCTCTCTGTGACGATGCTTTCAAGATGCACGATTATTTTATGGGTCTTTCTTAGAGTAATGAACTCTCCATGGCACTGAGGTCTCCATCCACAGCACCTGGTTGTCTCCCCACCCACCGACCTCCAAATTCCCAGACCCAGCTGGGCTCGGCGTCGTCTGTTCTTCACCTTTGGTGGGAACCCCTTTTGGTGTGTGCCCTCCCCAGAAACCAGTCCTGGTTTTCTGAGGGCTGCCTGCAACCCCACCAGCCGCTTGTTGGCTTGTGACCCAGCCCCTGGGGGATGCTCGCTGACCTACGGGCGGTTCATGGATTCCACCACATGAACTGGGTGTCTCTGTGATGAACTTGCCACTGAACAGACAGGCAGCCTTCCCCCACCCTGTAAGAAAAATGGGAGCTTCCTTCTGAGCGGAAAGGAGCAGGAAGCCATGATGGTGTTGGAGGATGATCCCCCGCGCACCGCCATCTTGGATTTTTTATTCTTCTCTTCAGTTTGCACACATACATTCTTAGATTAAGTTTCTTTGTACTGGTGGCTGTTACATATAAAGAGTCCTAGCTATTGTGTTTCCTGTGCTCACGTTTTTCTGGGGAAGGTGTAGTCTAAGAAAGTTTTTCCTTTACTTTTAGCCAATCTAGACTCCATTCTTCCTCCAACCCATTACTTTGGGGAAATCTTTCTTCATCAATTCCATTTTGCTCTTGTCTTCCAGGTGCCCATGAATCCCTCCATCTTTCCCCATATCATCTGCTTCTTTTTGTATTGCTACCGGCTGTTTCTTCGCTGTACTTTGTAAGCATTCTGGGAGCTGAGAGAATGGTCTTTTTCATTTTGTTTGAATCCCACAACACCTACTACTGTGATAGGCAGAAATTGATTTCCTGAATGGGAATAAACTATAGGCCAATTGTTGGGAAAAGTGACTAGGGTGGACTTCAGCTGGTGTTGACAGACCCACACGAGTCCTCTCTCACTTCCTGAACACATATTCTGAAAGTGGTCCCTGGCTGGTGCTCTTGCGGGCGGGTTGATTCAGTTGGTGCAGGTGTGCAATGATGTAATGCGGTGGAGAGAGGAAGCCCTGAGAAGTGAGTCAGTTCCCACTTCCAAGATCAGCTCAGCTGGTCCACATCAGGAAACCTGCCACTGATTCACAGAATCATGAGCTCAATACATTCTTGATCCAACAAACTTTATGTTTGACAAATAATAATTGTGTATATTTATGGGGTAACAGGGAAACATGTATATTGTGGACTGATTAAATCAAGCTAATTAACATATCTATCACCTCGATTACTTATTTTTTATGGTGCAAACATTTAAAATCTACGTTGTAAAGCAATTTTAAAATACATAACACATTATTATTAACTCTAGTCATCATGCTGGGTGACAGGTCTCTGAAACGTATTCCTGCTGTCCAACTGGAACTTTAGAGAGAAGAAAGGTGATTTCCAGGCTGGTCAGCAGGGTGGGGAGTGGAAAAATGCTTGACGTGTTTGAAGCCATTATGGTTTGGGGATATTTGTTACCAGGAACAGTTACCTGATACACTCTCTATACCCATTTTTGTCTCATCTATGAAAATAGTACTTGCTTTGTAAGGTTTCTGTGAGAGTTGATCTATGTGTATAGCACACTGTTGGGGTACATGGCCAACGAGTACTCGATTCCTCTCGTACAATGTGCTCAGATGCAGAAGTTCAAGTTAGACCCCAGGCTTATTTTCTTTTCATTTATTAAGAGAACCCAATGGGCTTTCCACTGGCGTTGACATCAACTTGATCCGAACATGTCCACCATCTTTTTTATTAAGTTATTTATTTATTCTAATTTGTTCTACACGATGGCAGAATGCAATTCATTTCATATTACACATATACAGCACAATTTTTCAAGTCACCGGTTGTACACAGAGTATTTCCACACCATTCGTGTCTTGTACATGTACTTGGGGTAACTCATTCCACCATCATTCCTGCCCCCTGCCCCTCCCTCCCCTCCCTCCCATGTCCCCCCACATCCCCATCAGGAGTCGGCACCCTCAAATCAAACAAAACATTAGGCCTTTGGGTTTGGGGGATGGGCTTGCTTCACGTAGCATTAGATTCTCCAACTCCATCCATTTACCTGCAAATGCCATGATTTTATTCTCTTTGGTGCTGAGTCGTGTTCCAGCTGTACACACACCGCAGTCTCCCTGCCCTTCATCTACTGAGGGGCATCTGGGTGGCTCCACAGTTTGGCTGTTGTGAGTTGAGCTGCTGTGACCCTGATGTGGCTGTGTCCCTGTAGTGTGCTGATTTCAAGTCCTTTTGTCCACCATCTTTTGACCTTGGATCTAGCATTGAGGAGACAGGGGTGACGAATGCCCGTCCAGCTCTTCCTTATCCCACCCTCGACACAGCTGAGCCACCTGTGGACAATCACCTTGGACATCAGGGCAGGAAGCCCGGGAGAGGAGCCCAGGGGACATGTCCGTCCCCTGCTAAAAGCCAGGTCAAGTTGGGGGAGCACTCACAGTGAGCAGGAAGGACTTTTTTTTTTTTTTTTTTTTAATCAAAAGATAAGGCCAGACACTTCTCTTAGAATCCAAGGGAGGTGACAGGCGAGAGGCACAGTCCCCTGTCTGGACGGGTCTTGGTGCAGGCAGAGGGAAGGGTGGCTGTCGAACGTCCTGACAGATACGGGGACCTCGCGGGTGCCCACGAGGGCGATTTCCAGCACCTCCTCTTTATTTGGTAGCTGTGAAAACCCTCTGTTCTGGGATTCAGAGTCACCGTTTTCAATTTGCCAAGAGGTTCTTCTCTCCAGTGAGGTGTGATAAAATCTGCCAGGGGACAAAACAAAACCAAAACACTCTTCAGGGACCCAATCCACTCAGGGAAGTGCCAGAGGGGATGGGGCTCAGTGTCCTGTCTCTGATCAACTCAAGGTCAGCTGGGAGGCAGAACAGGCTGGAGGTTGGAGGGTTGTCTTTGAAGTCTGTCAAGCCTGGATCTGAGGGTCGGCTCCACCCTTCACGTCTCTGACCTTGGCCTAGTTGTTCAGTGGTCTGAGGCTCCCTCTCCACCTCTGCAGAGCACAGAAGGCAAGAGCTGCAACCCACGGGACTGTGAAGAGTCAGGAAGAAAAGAAGCAAAGGGTGCTGTGCAGAGCTGCTGGCCAACCTGTGCTCCATACAGGACCTGCAGAGCTACCGCTGTCCTGTCAAACAGTGATTACCCACCTACTGAGACCAGCACTGGGCTGGATGGACAGGGGAGGAAAGGGAAGGCACAGCCTTCGCATTAGGAAAGGAGTTTGAGCTGGGTGTGGAAGCTGAGGCAGGAGGATCCCCAGTTCAAAGCCAGCCTCAGCAATGGTGAGGCCCTAAGCAGCTCAGTGAGACCCTGTCTCTAAATAAAATCCAAAAATAGGACTGGGGATGTGGCTCAGTGGTCGAGTGCTCCTGAGTTCAATCCCCAGTAAACCTTCCCCACCCAGAAACAGAAGTTTGGAAAACTTTTCCTGTAAAGGCCAGAAGGTGAATATTTTAGAGTTTCAGGCCTGAGGCCTCCACTGCAGCTATTTAACCCTGCAGTGTAGGGGACAAGCAGCCACAGATAACATGCAGGTGGCCTGTGTCCCAGTAAAATCTCACTTACAAGAGCAAGCGTCCTGCGGGCTGCCACCTGGCATCCTCTATCCTGGAGAACACATGGGTAATGCCTTGGGCTAAGCCCAGAGGAAAGTGTTCCGCTATGAGTCTTGGGGAAGACAAGCCTGGCTCTGAGCGGAGGATCAGTATTATGCAGTTTCTGGATAAAAGGTGGCGGCAGGGGTGGGGGTGGGGGGAGCACACTGCATGTGGGGGACCGTTGACCTTTCCATATTTCTAAAAGGTCAGAGGTGAGAGACAAGCTGTTCCGAATCCCTGGAGAGGGTCTGCTATGGGATGCAGGGCCAGGGAATCTTTAAGAGTAATTGAGAGTGAACATCACTTTATTGAAATGAGCAATCGTTTTAATAGGAACACCTGACATTTCTCAAGTGCTCAGTCAGTGCCAGGCACCGGGTTGGGCACATGGGTTTCTCCCAATAATCGTAAGAGCTAGGTGCTGCCCCCATGTGACAGATGAAGAAACCGAGGCTCCGAGAGATCAAGTAGCTTCTCCAAAGTCACAGAGTAAATGCTAGAGGGGGCGGGCCACAGCTGCTCAACTCTGGACCCTTCCTCTTAAGGCCTAAGGCCAGCTGTTCCCCATCTCTGAGTGACAGGCTGGGGAGGTCCTTGTGCCTGTACGTTCAGCATTTCTCATCGTCTCCTGTGACATGAGGGTCACTGTGCTCTGAGTGAAGAGTGAGCTCTGGCCAGGACTTGACTTCTGCCCTGTGGGAATTCCAAGGACAGGAGGACAATGCTTAGTTAGAACTGACCACTTTTACCTGCTCATTAAGGCAAGCTCCCGGGACAGTGGCTCTTGATGGTGGTGGCTCAGAGCACCTGAAAGGGATTCCAGGTGTCCCCTGGTTGAGTGGCTGGGGGTGAGTGAGTCCCTCCGTCCCTCCCTCCTCTTACTCTCCCCCTGTCTTTACACGCCCACATGAATCTGCCGTCCTTTTAAGGTGACATCAGTGATTCTATAGGTTCTTCTTAGACCCTCCAAAATGTGGCTTGGGGCAGGCGTCTTCTGCTGCCACTGTCACGAACAGGCAGCCACCTGCTCCCTCTGGGGTGTGGGGCACCCGGGAGCTCATGGTAACTCGGGGCTCTCCTCTGGGTTCCAAGAACTCCCTCTCCACCTTCTCGTGGACCGGTTCTTTTAGACGTCCCTTTGCTCCAAGCTGCTGTCCCACTCCTGGTGAGCAGCCAGTGTGTCACTCTCCTGGACTCACGGTGGCTCCTGCAGGCCTGTGGGGTCAGAAGTGCTCACCAGAGGCAGGCCGCAGGCAGAGCCCTGCCCAGGTCCAGGAGTGCCAGGCTCAGGAGCCAGAGCGAACCTGCTCTCTAGGGATGGGGGAGCCACCACCCGTCCCTCTGGAGGGCCATCCTGGGAGAGAAGAACTTTATGCACGTGCATTTCTATTCAGGACGGCCGGGATGTGACAGTCCCTGCTCCTTTACTACTGAAACAGTCTGGGATAAGCAGCTTTGAGACCTCCAGTCTGGAGCAGCGCGCGCCACAGCGGGAAAACACAGAATCTGCATTTCCTTAAAAGTGGTCTTGGCTTTCCTGTCATTTCAGAAAGATCCCTGCCCCAAAGTTTGGAACTGAGGAAGTTTCCTGTGACGTCAACAGCTTGGTGACCACCGGAGCTGTAGAGGGGCGAACCTGCCCGTCCTTGGCCCCACACCCCCTTTCCAGCCTCGTCCGCTCTCTGTTCCTCCACGTCCTAATCCCTGGATCCTGTGAATCTGACCTTATTTAGGGAAAAAAAAATCTTTGCGGATGTATGTACATTAAAGGTCTTGAGACGGAGTTGATCTCGGATCATCTGGTCAGACCCTGAGTTCCTCCACAGACGTGCTGTGAGAGTAGGGCTGGGGGCACGGGGCGGACAGGGGAGGAGACCACGTGACCCTGAAGGAGGAAGGAGAGGTCTGTATCCAGAAGCAGAGGACACTGACAGGGACCAGAGTGACCAGAAGCTGGAGAAGCCAAAGAGCAGCCCGTCCTGAGAGCCCCTGGTGGAGGCTGGCCCCGCTGACACCTCGATTTGGGCTCTGAGCTTCTAGAACTGAAGGAACAAACCGTTCGTGTGGGTCTAAGACCTTTGCTTAGTGGTAATTTGTTCCCGCAGCCCCCGGGGACTAAGCTCAGCCGCTACAGGGACTAAGGCTCCTTCCCCGGGTGCAGACCGGAAGGAGCTGGGTTTGGAGGAGGGTGGAGTGTTTGGGAAGCTCGGAGGGGGAGGGCCTGGCTGGGTCTGGGCCCTTGAAGGGCCGGGTGGACCCGTGGGTGCGGGCGCCGGGCTGTCCTGGATTCCCCCCTCGGCAGCAGTCGATTTTGGAGCCCTGGCGCATCCTTGCTGTTCTCAAATAGCAGTGCAAGGCAGGCAGTCGACTCTGCCTGGGATTCACACCCACAGTCAGGCTTGATTTCTGCTGACGCCATGCAACGGCTCTGAGAGAGCTCACATCTGTATCCGTGGGAGGACGGTTTTAGCTTGGGTTCGGCGTGTGGGCCTGTGTTCAGTCAAGTTTTACAAAACTTTGCTGAATGTCTGTTCTATTCCAGTCCCTGGACTGAGTGAGCCCTGCAGGGGGCCAACAAGGTGACTGCGACATTGTCCCCACCCCCCGGGAGGTCACAGTCCAGTAACTGCAATGACAAGGCAGTGCTCCACGGCATGTTTTAAAACATTGGTGGATTTACGGCAGGTCCGCAGCTGTATTTATCATCGTGTGTGTGTGTGTGTGTGTGTGTGTGTGTGTGCGCATGTGCGCTCGTGGATACCTGTTAATGCAGAGGTGCCCATGTGCCTGTGTGTGAATGTGTGCACAGTGTGCACACCTACGTGTTTGCTTTTGTCCACACAGTGCATCTCTGGATCCACGTACAATTTGCACATGTATTGTCAAAATGAATATTTCATCTGTCTTTAGAAAGTTTTGCAGTCTTGCCCCACAGCTGATTGCATCCCCCCCGCCCCCCCACTACTGACAGGTCTGCTCTAATGATCTTAGCTTGGTAACCGCTACCCAGTCCCTCTTCAGTCAGTGGTTCATGCACAAGATATTGCAGGAAGTCACTGGGTGGGCTCATGGTTGCCCCCAGTCACCCCTTCCATCCCATCCATCTCCCAGACCCCCTTTCTCTTCCTAGTGTTGCTCCAAGGCTGCACAGTCTCCACGCTACCACGCTCTTTGCTGTGCCCCAAATCGTCTCCAGGGTCCTTCCTTTGGGGGAATTTGGTTGCTAATCCTCAGGTAGAAACTGGTGAGCATCTTCCATTGACTCCAGCGAAGTCACGTCTGAGCTCTATGTTTTCTTGTGGGTTGAGGGTGAGAGGAGGATTTGAAAGCATCCAAGGTCATCCAACATGTGGGGGGAAATGGCTTGGGGCAGAGAAAGCCCTGGGGTGCAGAACCTGGCCCAGGATGGCCCCTGGGGGAAGTCTCTGTTGTGTCTCAGCTCTGCCGGGCTCTGCTGTGTGGCCTGGGGCTGGCTGGTCACAGCCTCCTGAGCCCTGGGGGGGACTTGGCTACCAAACACTGGGAAGCCCTGTCCTGCTTAGAAAGACAAACATTGCCTGGACCCCTCCAGACCCACACGTCAGGCTCTCCAGGGGTGGGGACCCATGAGCAATGTTAATATGCTTCCCGGTGACGCTTTTGCCCTCTGGAGTTCAGAAACCATGGACTACGCAGCCTCTAAGTTCTTGGGGAAACTGAGACTATTATTTAGAAAGAGAAAATATTGACAGAGAGCAGATGGGATTTTCTCAAAGAAAGAAATGAAAAATCCTACGTCTTGCAAGAAATAAGAAAAAAAAATCCACAACTGTTTGAAGAAGCACATCCGGCGAGGAGGAGGGAGCCTGGGGCTGGGAATCTGACCAGAATGTTCAAACCAGGCTGGGGGCTCCAGGAGGAAGGACGCTCCCCCGCCTCTCCAGAGCCGTCCACCACCTGGCACCGAGACCAGGGAGCGCTCTGGGCCTGGATGCGCTTGGCGACTGTAAGTCAGAAGCCACAGTTTAATAAAGGGATGAAATACCCAATCTTGGGCACCACATTATCATCTTCCAATAGTTGGTTTGCACACTGGTTCACACGGTGGGTCCCTCCACATCATTAACGATAGTAATGATAATGACAATGACAAACGTCTGCTGAGCATCTGTCACGTGCTGGATGCGGTGCCTGGCCTTCCACAGAAATCAGTCCACTCTCTTGCAGCAGTCCTTGAGATGGGTGCTGGGTTATGCCCATCTCAGGGATGAGACAGGCAAGGCCCAGAGAGCTTGAGTAACAGCGTCTGCGAGCGTGCAACAGCGAGTGTGCACGTCAGCAAAGGTGTCCCCTCCTGAGCCAGAACAATATGCCGCCTTGGGCAGATACAGATCTACCAGTGCACGGTTGGCAGGTGGGTTGGCATCCTTATGTAAGGAAGAAGCACCCCTTGTTCCAGAAGGAGCCAACCCCAGGTGGCTCTCGAAGCTTGGCAACCATAAGGCAGCCTGGCCCCACCCATGCCTTCACCTAGCCACCTGTGTGCAGTGCACAGACCTGCCCTCCTGCCACTGTGGCAAGAGTGGGATGTGATCCCCAGCTGTCTGACTCTAGAGCCTACATTTTTTGTCCATGACAAATTTCAATCCTTGGCAATATGTAACAGTCATACGTACTTTGCTTTCTTTTTATAAAAGGGAGATGTCCGAGAGTCCGAGAGGGACCAGAAGGGAGTCCTGGCTGCCTGGTACTAGGTAGGGGTCACTTGGTGGTACTCTGCTGCCTGCCAGAGAAGCCACTGCAGATTAACTTATTTTTCTCAAGCAGATATTTTTAAAGTCCTCTGCAATGGGCTGTTGGTTTAAATTAGGGTACAAAGGCACTCTGAGGTTGGAGGACACATCACCGAGAAGCATGATAATTCTGCAAATGAGACCCGGGCTGGCCTGTCCTCTTTTCCGTAGGCAACATCCATCTGGTAGAAATTTTTACCTAGCACATCTGGTATTCCAAAATGAATATTGGAAAAGAAGCTTTCATTATGAACCCTCAAAGCCCAACAGTAAAAACACAAACAGTCCAATTAGAAAATAGGCAAAAAGACGCAAAGAGACTTTCCACTGAAGAGGATGTGCAGATGGCAAATAAAATGCGAACAAATCCTAGACATCCCTAGCCAGGAGGGAGATGCAAATTGAAATCATGATGAGATTCTGCCGCACACCTTCCAACGGCTAAAATGAAGAATGGCGGTAGTACCCAGTGCTGGTGAAGAGGCAGAGGAATCCACCCCGGCCCTGCTGGTGGGGACAATGGAATAGTACGCTGCTCTGGAAAGAGTCGGGCGGTTTGTGATAAACTAAACACACACTTACCACGCGGACCATCATTTCGGAGACTTGAAAACTAATGTGTACATAAAACCTGCTGGCGCATGCTCACAGGAGCTTTCTTTCCAATAGTTCCCAACTGGAAACAACCCATGTATTTGTCAGTGAGTGGATGGCTACACAAACTCTTGAACCTCCACACCAGGGAATGTGATTCAATAGAAATCACGAATGGAATGGCCCTCGGGAAGATCACGCTGAGTAAAAAAGCTTGAAATGTTTCTTACTGTATGGCTCCACCTATAGAATGTTCTGGATGAAGTGATCCAGAGAGGGACACACTAAACACCCTCGATCATCATGTGGGTTTCCACCTATGGAAAAGATCTTTATGCAGGAGCCTAGAGAGGTGTGGAATACCTGCCTGGGTACGCAGAAGCATGATAAATGTATTTCCAGGAAGTTCATAACGTTTGACTTTAATGTTTACATACAAAATAATATATGTAATTTGTATGTGAATCATAAAGTATAATAAAACTCATCTACTAATGTTCATGATTTACCCATTCCACCTCCCTAATTTATCAAAACAGTAACTATTATCACAACTTCTGAGTGTTTTTTATTTTGTTCCTGTAAATAAAAAGTTTTATTCTTAGGTGTGTTATTTTTAACCAATACAGTTTGATTCACTTGCTCTTGAGCTTTATTTTTTAAATGCTATAATATAACATGGGAGAGCCCAGCTGCTTATTTTCTCTCACTTGAGTATTATTATTTTCTAAAATTAATAAATGCTGTTGCCTAAAATTATATTAGTTTTTTGTCACTGTATACTATCTCATTGTTATGATACATCAACGTTTTCTATTCATTCTCCTGTCAATGGACATTTAGATTATTTCAGAAGCATAATTATTTGAAAAATAACAGATTCTGTATGCATTACAGGTGTGTATATAATTGTACATACATATATAGTTATATACATATGTATATTTATATATATATGATGGTTTTATATTTAAAAAGGGGAAAAACACAATACCTATGTGTTTGTATAACTGAAGAGAAAAACTATCTGGGAAGATGTACCTCAAATTGATATGACTCAATGAAGGTCACTGATGCCACGTGCTGACCACATACTGACCAACATGCTCCCACTGGACCTCCGGCCAACCCAGGGAAAACCCGCGGTGTCATGCAGTTCCAATGTGGCAGCATGCAGTTGAGAAGGAGCTGTCCTGAGGCCGCACATCTGAGCTGCCACTTTACTCCATCGGGTTCCCAGACCAAGTGCTGTTGTTGGGGACAGGAGCCGGCAGAAAGGCAGAGCTGAGCAGCTGAGCAGGAAAGAGGGGCCGGGTGGAGCCCTGAGTGGAGGCCAGGCCTGGCCCCTGCGAAGCCTCAGTTTCACTGTGGCTTAGCCCAGAGCCATGGTGCATCAGGCCCCTGTCTGCTCTGTGAAGGCCAATGACAGCACAGGGCTGCCGCTGTCCAGTCTCCTGCGTGGCCACGACATTGATGATAATCCCTTGTAGGGAGAGGGGAACCTCCGCTCAGCTCCTCTCAGGAGCATGGCTCCCAGACAGGTGGGAGGCAGGAACAAGTGGGGGAGGTCTCCGTGGGTGCTGCTGTGCAGGTGGAAGGCCTGACCTGAGAACCTGATGAGATCAGGTGGGTGGAGGGGAAGGACTGCCTGGCTGTGAACAGGGATGTCCCCCTCCCTCCCCTGCCCTCCCTGTCCTCCCCCCTCCCCTGCCCTCCCCTGTCCTCCCTCCCTCCCTTGCCCTCCCTTGTCCTCCCTCCCTCCCCTGTCCTCCCCTGTCCTCCCTCCCCTGTCCTCCCCTGTCCTCCCTCCCCTCCCTCCCTGTCCTCCCCTCCCTCCCCTGTCCTCCCTTCCTCCCTCCCTCCCCTCCCTCCCCTGTCCTCCCCTCCCTCCCCTGTCCTCCCTCCCTCCCTGCCCTCCCCTGTCCTCCCTCCCTCCCTGCCCTCCCCTGTCCTCCCTCCCCTCCCTCCCCTGTCCTCCCTCCCCTCCCCTCCGTCTTCCCTCCCTCCCTCCCTTCCTGCCCTCCCCTGTCCTCCCTCCCTCCCCTGTCCTCCCTCCCTCCCCTGCCCTCCCCTCCCTCCCCTGTCCTCCCTACCTCCCTGCCCTCCCTGTCCTCCCTCCCTCCCTCCCCTGTCCTCCCTCCCTCCCCCGTCTTCCCTCCTCCCTCCCTTCCCTGCCCTCCCCTGTCCTCCCTCCCCTGCCCTCCCCTGTCCTCCCCTCCCTCCCTGTCCTCTCCTGCCCTCCCCTCCTCCCCTGTCCTCCCTCCCTCCTGCCCTCTCCTGCCCTCCCCTCCCTCCCCTGTCCTCCCTCCCTCCCCTGTCCTCCCTTCCTCCCTCCCTCCCTCCCTCCCCTGTCCTCCCCTCCCTCCCTGCCCTCCCCTGTCCTCCCTCCCTCCCTGCCCTCCCCTGTCCTCCCTCCCCTCCCTCCCCTGCCCTCTCCTGCCCTCCCCTCCCTCCCCCGTCCTCCCCTCCCTCCCTGCCCTCCCCTCCCTCCCCTGTCCTCCCTCCCTCCCCTGTCCTCCCTCCCTCCCCTGCCCTCTCCTGCCCTCCCCTGCCCTCTCCTGTCCTCCCCTCCCTCCCCTGTCCTCCCCTCCCTCCCCTGCCCTCTCCTGCCCTCCCTCCCTCCCCTGCCCTCTCCTGCCCTCCCCTCCTCCCCTGTCCTCCCTCCCTCCCCTGTCCTCCCCTGTCCTCCCTCCCTCCCCTGTCTTCCCTCCCTCCCTCCCTTCCCTGCCCTCCCCTGTCCTCCCTCCCCTGCCCTCCCCTGTCCTCCCTCCCTCCCTCCCTCCCTGCCCTCCTCCCCTCCCCTGTCCTCTCCTGCCCTCCCCTCCCTCCCCTGCCCCTCCTGCCCTCCCCTCCCTCCCCTGTCCTCCCTCCCTCCCTGCCCTCTCCTGCCCTCCCTTCCCTGCCCTCCCCTGTCCTCCTCCCCTGCCCTCCCCTGTCCTCCCCTCCCTCCCCTGTCCTCCCCTGTCCTCTGCCTCCCTCCCCTGCCCTCCCCTGTCCTCCCTCCCATGCCCTCCCTCCCTCCCCTGCCCTCTCCTGCCCTCCCCTGCCCTCCCCTGTCCTCCCTCCCTCCCTGCCCTCCCCTGCCCTCCCCTGTCCTCCCTCCCTCCCCCTCCTCCCCTCCCTCCCTGTCCTCCCTGTCCTCCCTCCCTCCCCTGCCCTCCCCTGTCCTCCCTCCCTCCGCCCTCGCCGTCCTTCCTGAGCTGAGCCGGACACTGGCCGCCCTCCCACCAGATCCGTCTTTGGGAGTTACACGACGTGATCTAATACTCTTCACCGGGAGCCCATCCAGAATAGAGGGCGGGAGCTGAATGAGTCTCTGCTGCTACATTTTAACCTGCCCTTTTGTTCCTGGGAATTTGTAAGAAGAGAACAAACCGCAACCAGGAGGAAAAGGCAGAGGACCGAGGGCCGTGCCTTCTCCCGACTCGGCTCCCTGGACGGCCGAGGGCACCTCAGACACGAGCCCCAGTGAGACCCTCGCCCACTGCCCCGAGGCCCCTGCCCGCTCAGCTTCCAGGCCAGCTCCAGGGCTCAGCCCTCGACCCCCTCTCTCCTTCTCACCCGAGTCCAGCGCAGACACAGGCAGCCAGCCGCTCCACCACGTCCACTGCGCCCACGCCCCTGCCCGGCCCCTGCGCTCCCTCCTCTGCCTGCCCCCTGGTCTGCCAAGCTCCGTCCCCCTCCCAGGTCGCCTCTGCACGGTACCTGGCAGCGGTGCCCAGTCCACTCAGCGCCAGAACCTAACTGCCCACCGCCCTGGCGCCCCACCCCTTCTTCCTGGGCCTTTTCCCGTTTCCAAGCCCCCGCCCCCCATCGACGCACCGTGGTCCACCTGGAACCTTCCGCCTGCCGCAGGGCAGGTCCGCGGGCAGAGCCTTCGCTTTCCTTCCTGGAGACCCTGGCCACACGTCTCACCGGATGCAGGGAGGAGCTGGACACCGTGGGGACGCGGCGTCCACTCACTCTGTCAGCACCTGTGGCTTCCTCCTGGGGCCGCCACTGGTCCAGTGACCGGCTTTTAATGGTCAGTCAAACCCGATGTTTCCTGCCCTCGTGGAAACAGACCCAGTGATCACGGGGACGTGGAAGAAGGGCTCACGTGCTGGGGCCCCAGCGAGGACTTTGGGCTCCGTGTAAGGAGTCGGACATTGTCCCCAGGGAAGAGGTGCTGCAGCTGAGCTAGGAGGGGACACAGGGCAGGGGCTGGGGGATGGATGGGGCTGGGGCGCCAGGGCACTGCAGGGCAGTGGCACCGAATCTGGTGCAAGGGAACATTCTGCATGAAGCGAGACCAGGTCAGAGAGGCTGGACAGGGGTGAGGTGTCCAGCAGGAAGCTGGACAGGGAGGCAGAGTGCACGAGGCTGGGGTAGGAATCTGGTCTCTATGGTGGAGACAAGGGACATCCTTAATGGAGTTCAGTGAGACGATGGAGCTGGGTGGAGAGGGACTGGGATGGGAGAGGGGGCATCCTGAGGAGCTGCACTGCAAGATGTCGGGGCCTGGACCAGGGAGGATGGGGTGGAGGGGGAGAGAGATGCGGGTGTTTTTATTTGAAAGAGGAGCCTTCTTATGAAATAGGTCAAGGCCAAGAGGTGCCCCTAGGGCCTCCTCTTGGGAGTGGGGACAGCGATGCTGATCATCCGGAGGTTGCAAGCTGAGCTTGCGGAGAGCGGGACTGTGCTGCATCTGCGTCTGCCCCAGAGGCTTCCCTGGGGCCTCCTGTGTCCTTCCTGCCCCTCTGCTCCCTGGCCCCCATGGCCTCTGCTCCAGCCACACCAACACTCCGCCCCCACAGGTGCACCCTTGGGCTGGGGCATAGGTGGTGACCCCACCTGGCCTGTCCTTCCTCTCTCTCCTCAGCAACCTTCCCAAACCCCGAGTCAGGAATGAGCATCTTTGTGAAGCATCATGACTGTCCCCAGGAAGAACTTCTCTTTGTCCCCTGCGATCCTGTAGGTTTACGTAAATGTGCAGATATCACTAACCTGTCCTGTAACAATCCCTTTATAGGCTTGTTCCCTTACTGGACTGTCCAGTGTCTAAATTCAGTGCCTTGTAAAAGCTGTCGCAAAAAGAGCGACACCTAAAGTTCATCCTATGCTCATTATGAGACACGTGATCCCATGTTATGTGCATTCTTCTCTCAGCCTCATAACAAGCCGACAGTCATCACCCCAATTTACAGATTTGGAAGCTAAGTCACAGAGTGATGAAGTGCTGTGTGCAATCCCCTGGTCTGACTGACAGCTGGGGATTTGCACCCCCACACTCTTGACACCACTGTCATGGGCATTCGCCCCTGGGAATTCCCTCAGGAACGAGGGTGAGGGACACATGGGATTTAACTCTAGCTTTTCCACTTGCCCTTGCGTGACCTTGGGCCCATCACTTTACCTTTCTGCATCTTGGTGCTTCATGCATAAAATAGGATTAGTGCCGGGACTGAGGCTGTCGCGAAGGTTAAACGAAACATCACTGGGTAAGTGCCCGCCGTGTGTTAGGTACACTCCATTAACACCAGATCCCTCTTGGCTCCGTTTCTTCCCCAAAGAACAGGTGAAATGGCACACTCAGCCAAGAGACAAGATACTCCAAAGAGCATCCTCTGGTACCAGCTGCCAGCGTACCCAGAGACTTCGAGACTCCGGAGTTGCAGAAGGCGCAAGATCCTTCCCACATCTTTGACAGGGGACCTTTGGAACTTCCTGGTACAAGCCCCGTAATGCACATTTTCTATGGGGATATCAATTATGCATTCACTTGACTCATGAATATTTTAGGCTTCATATGCATAAATAAAACATACATTAATTAGAAGTTTGCAATCATATTTCTTTCCTGGTCTCTCCTCCTCGGCTTTATTTCTGAAGCCGAGCATTAGCGTGTGTGGCGAAGGGCCATCAATCATGCAATACCACCCTTCCTTGGCGGGATGGGCTCCCCTGCCGGGTCAGAACAATTGGTTCAACAGACCCTGGTGTGCAGTCGCCGGGCAACAACAGTGACCAAATTCTTTTGTTTCTCCTTTTTAGAAGAAATTAAAATTATTCATGAGGTGCTGCTCAACTGCACACTTGGATTCTTTCCCCCACTGTGGGGACAGATTTCCTGGCCAGAGCTTGCTGCTGAAGAATTTAACATTGGTTAAAAGCGAACATTTCCTCCAAGAGGGGACATTAATACACTTAATGTTCGGGGAGTCTTGGCATCCCCTGCAGCGAGGCTGCCAAACAAATTACATTAGGTGAGATGCGGTTGCTCTCCGCGGGATGAACAGGTGGCCGAGGTACGTCGTGCATCTTTATTCGCTTGGATCAGGTGCAAGCAGGTGTGTGCCGCTGAGGTCTTCGGACCTCAGGGGCCGACCGGCACCTTCCCAGGCCGGGAGACAGCACCCTTGCCACTCGTCCTGGTGCCGTGGAACTGGGGCACGGTGCTTGCTAGTGCCCAGGAGATGGGGGCCTGGTGCTGAGCGTCATTTCCTCCCAGTGGGTGGACTTGGCAGAGGACAGGAAAGAGGCTGGTCCCTGGATAGCTGTCAGACACCCTGCTGCAAAGGCCACCGGCTCCGAGGTTCCTGGTCACGCAGTGTGTACCAGCAGAGCAGGCTGGTGGGGCTTGGAGAGTGAGGAACTGGAGTAAGACGGAGTGGCCGGGACACTCCGAGAGACAGGTCATCTAAGGGTAGCTCCCGGGGTTTTAAAAGCCCTTTTGCAAGTGACCCAAGATGGCGAGATTCAGCAAGAGGAGCCTCCTGAATCAACAAGTGGCCCAGGGGGCCCACTGTAAATCGCTTTGTCTCCAGGGTTCAGTGGACAGACACGTGGTCAGCTGCTATTCTAGAGGCGAAAGGGGGGCCCAGGGCTCCCAGCTCACCCCTGTTTTGGTCCCTCTTGCTCCTCTAAAGCCTGTCACTCTGAGCCATCAAGCCAAGGTGAACGGCACCTGCTGTGTGGCTGCCCTGGGGGCACTTTATCCCTCTCTGTGCACAAGCCTTGTCCTCGTAACTCCTACACCAGGGGCTGTTGGTGAGCCTGCCCATCCTGGGCCACTCTCAGGATCACCAGGTCACCCACTAACACTCCTTGAGCTCACCACTGAGGGCAGAGTCTTAATTTTTTTTTTTTTTAATTTCTAACTGACAAATAGTGACGGGACATATTTGTGGGGTATAGTGACAAAGCCGTGCAGGTATACTACGTATAATGATCAGATCAAGCCGACTCGCATTTCCCTCTCCTTAAGCATTTTATTATCTCTTTGTGTTGGGAAGCTTTGAACTTCACTCTTCTAGTTCTTTATCTAATGCATGACCTACAGTCACCCCGTCACCCCACTGTGCTGTGGACACCGATGTGTTTGGAACCCATTTTCCACCCTCTTTACGTCGCCACCCCCTTCCCTTCCCAACCTCTCAGGAGCACGGTCCTGCTTCCTGATTCTGCTCTTTGCAGCCTCCATATGAGTGAGGACATGCGGTATGTGTCTTTCCGAGAGGCAGAGTCTTCTGAAAGTCACCTGGGCTTGGCCCTTGGGTTGACGGTGACCATCCTGTATCAGTCTGGGAGTCACTCAAGTCCATTCATTCGCCATGTGAGCCACATTTCTGGCTCTTGATGGGCCATTGCCTAGATCCTCCATCAATCAGCAAGAATCTGGTTAAAACCCTTCAATAAAACAGGTGCTTTTATAAACTGCTGATGGGATGTGAAAATTGGTGCAATCCTTCAGGAACAAAGTGGGACTATACGCCGACTGATCTGTGCAGTTTCACCCAGCGATTTGACTTCCGATCTAGCCGGGGGGAACCCTCCTCCGACCAGTTACCCAGCACCTTCTCTGTGCCAGACCTTGTGCTAAATAGTTTCCATAAATATCTCCTGTGGACCCTTGGCACCACCATAAAGCAGATATTAATAGCAATCCATTAAAAGACAGAAAACCGCTGCTTACAGAGGTTGCGTCACTTGTCCAAGTCTTTCAGCTGAGGGTCACTTGTCCAAGTCTTTCAGCCGATCGGTGAGAAAGGATCCATCCAGGTTTCAGACCAAAGCACTTTTCCTTCAGATAAATCACCCGTTGCAGTTGGCTGCACTCTGTAGTGATGCTATTTTGGAAGCTCCATTTAATAAGTTAAAATGAATTTTATGGGAAGCTGAGTAATTATCTGACTTGAACCCAATTAAAAATTGAGCCTATTCTGCCAGAGTCTGAGGGACTTTTTTGATGAATGCTGGACAAATGGATTTCTCTTTTTAACCAGAACTGTGAGGTTCAGACGGCGGGGCTGGCTCTGGAACAGAGCACCTGTCAAGAGGCTTATGTGAGGGACCCACATGCACCCACCTGTCCGAATGGCCACAAGGCAAGCACTAATCAGGGAGAGGATGCTGACGGACGTCTCTGCAGCCGAGGGGCTCAATTAGCACCTGCTTCTTCTATGTCCTTTTAGAAGCGCAGGGCATTTGACTGGACGTGGGCTTTAGACTCTGTAGACCTGGGCTTGAACACTGGCCTTGCCACTGAGTAGCTGTGATCCTGGAAAAGTCACTCTGCTCCATTTCTTGTATCTGTCGGTGATGGGATGAGGGGGACCTGGGTTGTAGGCGATGGAAGCTGAGCCTGGGTTCAGAGAGCTGCGGTACCAGGCTCCCTGCTCTCCCTGGACAGCTGGTGGCCGTCCCCCCAACACCACCCTGGAGGTGGACATGGGTGTCAGCCCTTGCTGCTCAGGGAAGGGGGAAGATGCTGCTGCTTTGTGTGTGATCCATTTTCAAAGTGGATTTCCCAGGTGTCCGTGTTGGGGACCTCGCAGCTCGGATTCTGCTCTGGGGCAGGCATATCTGATGGCAGAGCCCAGCGTGGCTGAGGCCTGGGAAAGGGGCATGGAGTCTCTGTTCCTCTGCTCCCAGGGAAGAAGGGTGCTTAGGTGCAGAGAGCTCCGCTCACCAAGGGCCTGCCTCCAGCCACCCCTGCCTGCCCAGGGCACCACCCAGTTATATCAGTGGATGAATCCAATCATTTCATCTCTAGAAATCCTCGCCCTGCCTCACACATGAACTTCTGCGGGACGCCTTGTGTCCAGGCCCTAACTCTGCATGGGGACAATCATACCCAGTGCTTGGCTTCAGTCAGTCAGTCCACTAGCACCTAATATAGGCCAGGAGCTCTGCTAAGTCTGGGATCTCGCCGTGAAGCCGAGGTTCACCGTGAAGGTCCCGTATTGCTCGTAACACTATCACTGATAAGGTCTGAGCTCAAGGTCCCGGCCAGGGGCTGCACTGGCCCCCGATGCCCCTTCTTCTCCCCCTTTGGGCTAAAGAAATGGTTCCTCCAAGGGATCAGAGCACAGTGCTGTGTGCAGTGATCCCCAATAACAGGTGTCCAGTAGGACGGACTCTCTCTCCCCAGCCCATAGGTTCAAGCTCTGCCATGTGCAGACAGGAGGAGTCCCGCCGAAGCTCGAGCGGGAGACAACGAAGAGAGTTCAGAGGTGAAGCGACGGGGCCTGAGACCCTGACCCACCAGTGCCCGACTCTCCTGCCTGGGTTCCCTGGGTGGGAGGGACTGCAGGGCGCGGCCTCCTGGAGCCGCCTTTGGGGTCTGTGTTTCCTCCCTGGTCTGCTGCGCTCTCTCTGCTTCCTGATGTCACACCCTGAGCCGCCTTCCTCCTCCACCACCCCCTTCCGCCATGATGTCCTGCCTCCCCCGGGCCCGGAGCAGAGGAGTCGGCCATCTGTGGGCTGAGACCTCTGAAACCGTGGGCCCCCAATAAACTTTCCATCCTCTGAAACTGTTCTCGCCAGGTCTCTTGGTCGCAGCAGCAGAAAAGCTGACTAAAACACACGCGAGTCCCGGGAGAGGACGCCGGCTTTCCAGGTAGACATCAAGACATTCAAAAGTCAAACCTGGAAACCTGACGATTGGGCCTAAATGCACGGTGTCAGCTGCTCAGGCTTCATCGGGGGTTGGCGGCCACCAAGCAGGTGCAAAGGGAATTAAGGCACCACCCACGACGTGGATGGGCAGCTTGCTGCTCGCAGGTTGGGATCGTCTCTGCCAGGCCCTGGCTTCGGCTTCCTTCGAACTCAAGGTCTCCGATCATGGCCGTTGCCAAGCCCTGAGGTCAGAGCGGAGCCCGGCCTGCAGAGCTGGACGTGGGTGCCTGTTACTAAGGGAAAATGGAAAAGGTGTTTGTGTCACGGGGGACAGGGAACCAAGACTGGACATGGGCGATGGCACTCCTGGGCGGGTGGGGTAGGGAGGAGAGGCCCGGCCGGCTGCTTCCAGGATGGGCAGCGTGGGGTGGCAGAGGACATGGTTTGGGACCTAGGTTCTAAGCATGGTCCTCCCTCACTCCATAACCTACTGGAGAGTCCGTCAACTCCTTTATACGATTGTCACCACACCCGGGTGGATGAGGGACTCAATAAGAGAATGCTAGCAGAGTACCGGGCTTCCTATATTGCCGGTGACAGGTAGTAGCTGCTAATTATCATGGTTATCAACATTACCGCGTCCCTGGGGCCACCTGCTGTGTGATCTTGGGCACGTCACCATTCCACTCGTGCCTCAGTTTCCCCTTCATGCGGCAGAGACTCCCCCCATCCATCTCCTGGGAACAGCGAGTGGATGAGAAGACAGATCTAGTGACACTTAGAAGTCACCTTACGTCCACCGAGCTAAGCCTTGTTTGGTAAAACTCAGGATGTGACAATCAGGGGGCAGGGCGAGCCCTCCACCCACCAAGGCCAACGCCGTCCTCTCCGGCCGTCCACCCCAAGGCTGCTGGGGAAGCGGGGCCTCATGTTCTGAGCGCTCCCTGCTCTGTCCCTGGTCCCTCCTGCACTAGAGCTGTCACAGAGACTGACCTGAGGCCACTGGTGCTGCTCCCAGAGGCCCTGGGGGGTCTGGTCTGACCCAGAGCTCTGTTCCCTGGAAGCACAAGTGGCACCTTGGTCATCCTCAGGCCCCAGCACCTGGCTCAGGGGTCTCTGGATTCTGGCCACTGGCCACCTCTTAAGCCTCTTCCCTCCCCACCATTGCTCCTGCTGAGGCACCTCCCCGAGTGCCTGCGGCTCATCCCAGGCCACGTGGACGCTCCTGAACCACGATGTCCACTTTCCTTAGGTTTGTCCTCCCAGCGCCAAGCCCCTGCTGCTCAAATACCTGGACAGGGCCAGGAGAAGTGCGGCCCGCAATGCGGGGCGTCCGCGGCCACGTGGGGGCACTGCACCGAGCCGTCCCTGCGCAGGCTCCTCCCGTCCCAGCAACCTCCAGTCTGACGTCCTGGCTCATGGGACGTGCCCAACGTCACACAGTCACGCGGGCTTTCACCAGTTCTTTCCAAGTTGGCTCGGACGCCGTGGGGTCCTCCTGTGCTCACACTGGGCCCCTGGTCGGCTGGCCTCTGCTCAGAGCCTGATTCAGGGCGAGGATTCTCGGTGGTTTTCTTTCTTCCACGTGGACTCTGCCAACGCGGCACCCGCCTCTTTTTTTTTCTGGAAGTGCATTTGGGGCTCATTCGCTAGAGTTTGAGCTGAGAAAGGGAGTGAGTGTGCAGATGCCACATGCACACACACGCACACACGTGCACACTCACCTGTGGTTCTTCGCAGCAGCTCACGATCTGGCTGGTGCAGAACCACCGTGATTTGCTGAGGAACAGCATTGCTGCCCCGTGTCAGGCTGACTCATTTCTGTGGCGATTATAACGAAAAACAAGCCCATTTCTGTCTCGACCCGGTTACTTTCAGCCCTTCTGCAGGTTCCCGCCCTGTCTAGCTCAGCATCTAAACAGCTTGTGCAATCTCCCCAGGGTTCCGCAGCATGGCTTACCTGGCGTGTTCTGAGGACATCGAAAAAGAATTACGTTTCTCTGGCTTCCCACAAGTTCTGGGAGGTTGAATGCAGTTCCTCGAATTATGGGCCACGGGCGAGGTGATCTTGTGTGATCACAATTTACCTAATCTTGAGTCTGATTCTGGCAGCTCCTAATGCATCTCTTGGAGATCAATACCGCTCACACAGAACACAGCGTGTACAAGATGTCAGCCGGTGTTGTATGTATTTCACATACATTATTCATTTAAGCTGTACGACGGCAGTATGAGGTTGAGTACTGTTGTTATCCCCATATTAAAAGAGATGTAATCAAGGTTCAGAGAGGTGAAGGAAATTTCCCAAGACCACACAGCTATTCATGCCAGGATGTGGGTTTTGACTCAAGTGTCTGCTCTTATCCACTCCGTCCATGTCCTAACGTGCTCCAAGGATGTCTGGTTACCTTCTAACCCTGCCGACATTGAGTGAGGTTTTATCGTGGGCCAGATATTTTAGAGGCTGCTCGATGTGCGTTTCTGGGTGGCTTCAGCTTGGTCCTTACGGTAGTCACCCGGGAACGTGAAGACTGACTTCCCCAATGTCCGCCTGTAGCCTTCGCGGTCAGTCAGGAGGCGTGGGATCGGAATCAGCATTTGGGCTGTGGTTCTGTCCCTGTGCTGGGGTCAGCAGGCAGCTTGGCAGGGGCAGGAGACCCTCCTCTCTCTGTTCTCTGGACCATGAGCTCAGGAGCCCTCCCTCAATGGGGCGGGAGCAAGGACCCTGGGGGGCTTTGTGTCTCGGCCATTGACGTCCCTGGCCGTGGCCTGGCAGAGCCGTCATCATCACCCCCCACTCTGCAGGTAAGGAGGCCAGGTGACCGTCCATGCTCCCGGAGGGGGACACTGCAGTCAGTGGGACACACCTCGGGGCAGGGGACCAGGCTCACGTTCCTCTCATTGATTTTCCTTCTGCTGGGACGCGGCCGTACCTGCTCAGCCGTCCAGACTGACCCTCCCTGCCCACTCCCCACGCAGCCCCAGAGCAAGTCCCAACTGCACGACTCCAGCTGGGTGTCCAGCTCACAGGCCCACTGTGCAAGGTCAGCTCCTGCTACCTAAGTCACCAGCTGCCACTCCGGGGACGCTGGGGAGGGCTGGCAGGAACCTGTGCGCTATTTGGTGACTTCTGTGAACCCACAATTATTCAAAACTATAAGTAAATAAGTCTCTGTCTCCCCCTCCCTCCCTCTCTCTCTCTCCCCCTCCCTCCCTCTCTCTCTCTCTCTCTCTCTCCCCTTCTCTCTCTCCCTCTCTCTTCCTCTCTCCCTCCCTCCCTCTCTCCCTCTCTCTCTCTCCCTCCCTCCTTCTCTGTCTCCCTCCCTCTCTCTTCCTCTCTCCCTCCCTCCCTCTCTCCCTCTCTCTCTCTCCCTCCCTCCTTCTCTGTCTCCCTCCCTCTCTCTCCCTCTCCCCTCCCTCTCTCCCTCCCTCTCTCCCTCTCTCTCTCTCCCTCCCCCTCTCTCTCTCTCCCTCTCCCTCTCCCCACCCCCTCTCTGTCTCTCTGGATAAGTTTGGAGAGACAGGGGTTCTCAGAGCACAGCACAGAGCTCTCTGCTCCCCTCTGTTGTCCGCCGCAGGCTGCCCTCTGGCCCTGGCCTCCCTGGAGTCCTGCCCCTGGCACCAGCTCCCTTCCTCCAAGATGCTGCAGCGCTGGCCGCTGCGCCCCTCTGCTGCCTCTGCGCCCCTCTGCGCCCCTCTGTGCCCCTCTGCGCCCCTCTGCGCCCCTCTGCGCCTCTCTGTGCCCTCTACGCCCCTCTGCGCCCCTCTGCGCCCTCTACGCCCCTCTGCGCCCCTCTGTGCCCTCTACGCCCCTCTGCGCCCCTCTGTGCCCTCTACGCCCCTCTGCGCCCCTCTGCGCCCCTCTGCGGCCCTCTACGCCCCTCTGCGCCCCTCTGCGCCCCTCTGCGCCCCTCTGTGGCCTTGGCTTGCTGACCCCCCTCCTGGACTCCATGGCTCCTCCTGGCCTTGCCCCTGCCCCTCAGGTTCAGCTTCAGTGTTGCCGCCCATGCCCTCCCCCTCCCTGTCCCCCTCCCCGCCCCCCCCCCCACAGGGACAACAAGCCTGTAAAGGACAGGACAGGACATATGGCAGGCTTCGGGGGCCATCTGAGGCCTCCTTGCTCCTCTGTGTCACAACCCTTCAATGGAAGGATCTCCTTCTTGGTTCCCGAGGCCCACCCTGGTGTCTGGCTCACCGTCTGCTGGCCGCCGCCCCCTGAGATCACGTCCCCTGGGTTTGCTGCTCCATGTAGCCGACTCCCCTCCGAGGCCGGCCTCCACAAAGGCAGGAGCTCCTCCTGACCACACATAGGCCCCACTCCGGTGCCGCCTGCTGCAGGTTCTTAACAGACACTGTCAACAAAAGAGAGCAGGAGGGGTCACCTGCCTTCCCCCTGACCACGGCCAGCAGGCTGAGGTCAGATGGCTGGGTGACAAGAACCTTCTAGGACCTCTCTCCTGCCACTTGCCTTCCACGCTAAGGAGGTCCAATACTTTTGCTCTGTATTTCGGTACCAGGGGTTGAACCCAGGGTGCCTAACCACTGAGCCACACCCCCAGCCCTTTTTATTTTTCATTTTGAGATGGGGTCTCACTAAGTGGCTTAGGGCCTCACTAAGTTGCTGAGGCTGGCTTTGAACTGGAGATCCTCCTGCCTCAGCCTCCTGAGCTGCTGGGCCTGGTTAGAATACCTTTAGTAAAGGGACTCCCTGCCCTCTGTCCCCTGTCCACAAGGAGGAAGGGGGCAGGTGAACAGAGCCCCCGCCCTGTCTGGCATGTCGATTTAGGACCGCAGATGCCAGGGACAGATGTTCCCATGACTTCAACTCCACCAATTAGAAAGCCAAACCGTGGCGTCCCGTTTAGAGCCAGCTCCCCCACGATGGGGGGATGGGCGCGGTGGCCACCTGGCTGTGCCCGTGGGGAGGACAAGGACCTTTTCTCTCTGGAGGGAGCCCGGCTGGTGCCTTTCCTATCCCACAGGGACCTGCAGGGATCTTAGAAGCTTCAAGTCATCCAGGAGAGAGCGAAAGGACAGACCCTGCTCCGTCCACGTGGCGCCAGCCCCGAGTGACCAGCTGACCTCTCTCGATGAGTTCCAGGCCTCTTGCAGCATCGCGCTCCCGCCTACGGACACCAAGCCGGGCTCTCTGATGGGGCAGTTCTGGGATCTGCCCTTTGGCTCAGGTGGTGCGATTCCAACCGTCAAGTGAAACCCCTGATCAGGAGGAGAGACTCGTCCCCTGTCGCAGCCACGGATACAAACTCAGGGCTTTTGCCCCAAATAGAACTGGTCCCGGGTCCACAGAAGAAAATGAATCTGTGCTGAGCCCAAGACCTTATCAGAAAGCCACCTGACGGGCCTCTGCCGGCCAGAAGAGCCGTGAGGCAGACCAGAAAGGAAAGAGGAAAGCCGCTCCGTGCTGTCCCCCGGCCACGGAGCCCAGAGGTCACTTGCACACCGCCAAGCCCTGGTCACTTTCTTCTCGGGAAAGCAGCTTCCAGAGTTGCTCCCGGCGCCGATCCAGGACTCGGAGAGAAACCAGTGGAGAGCTCGGCCTCCGGCCTCCGCGTGGCTTGGGCAGAGGCTCCCACGCTGGGTGACGGGTGGCAGTCTGGTCACACAGGGCTCTGCCGGCCGTTGTGAGGATTTGGGATTGCCCCCCAGTGAGCAAATGAGCACTGTGCACTGGGGACACCTTTTTTATTTTGGGTACAAGGGATCGAGCTCAGGGGCGCTTCACCACTGAGCCGCCTCGCGTCCCCAGCCCTTTTGGTCTTTTATTTAGAGACAGGGCCTGGCTGGGTTTCTAGGGCTTGCTCAGTTGCTGGGGCTGGTTTTGAACTCACGATACCTTGCCTCAGCCTCCTGAGCTGCTGGGATCACAGGCGTGGGCCACTGCGCCCGGCCACCGATCCCGTCTTAAGGGGCTGTCTGTTGGGAGGAGCTGGGGACGGAAGCAGGGCCTTGGTGAGCTTCGGAAGGAAAGTCTTTTTTTTTTTTGAATCCGTTGGATGTGGAGCGAGATCAAGAGACAAGGATGATGAGCCCTTAATTGCTGTGTCTCTCTTCAGTGTCAGCGCACAAGTCACTAAGAGCAGCTCGATGTCCTCTGTCCTGTCACTTCTGCACCGTGCCCTGTCTCCTCCTGGGCAGAGCGAGTGGCACTGACCCAAGTCCGCCCTTATCGGCTGTGTGCCCTGGGCAAGTGTCTTGACCTCCCTGAGCCCTTTCTTCTCCTGTTCAATTGAGCCGGGGCTTCGGCGCCGCCATCAGAGCACCTTGGGTGATAACAGGAGGCGGCTCGGGCGCCCGCTGGGGGACGTGCGCCCCCTGGGGGTGAATTCAGGGTTGGTTGCTGTCCTCTTTGGAGTCTGCAGGGCTGTACTTTGGCCATGGACTTGGGACCTTCCCTCGAGGCCAGTCACCGTCCCCTGGGCAGCCTGTGTCCAGCCGACAGGAGGTGCAGTGGTGGACGGGAAGGGAGCCCCTGTGGTGGCCCCTCCAGGGCTTGGTGGGGGCCTCTGTGGCCAGTTTGCCCACCTGTGAAGTGGGAGGGGACAGCTCTCTGCCAGTGTTGGGAGGAGAAAGGGAGGGGACAGAGGGACGCTGGGCACAGGGCGCCCTTCCCCCGCCTGCTGCTCCCGGCCTTGCAGGTGACAGGTGCCTGCTCTGGGCTGGGCCCTGGGGCTCCCGCCTGCTCTGGGTCACGGGAATCTCGCCCCTGTCCTCTGCTGCACCTCTGGGGGCGAACAAGGAGGGACAGACTTCTGGGTGATCTCCCTGCTGGGGTGTCCTGACTGGCCTCCCAGGTCCCCGCGGGGTGCTTCCGGGGGCCAGCGGGTCCTCAACATGCCGATCACATGGGGTTTCCTGAAGCCCCCCCACTGTCCAGCCACCCTCGGTTTCCTTGCGCCCCAGGGCCTTGCCACCTGCCGCTCCCTCCTGGCTGGGTGCAGGGGAGCAGGGGTGGCCGCAGGGCGCAGGCAGGGCCCGGGTGCAGCAGGGCGGCTGGCCGCGGGCGCTGGTTCTCGGAGCCCCGTCCACAGGTGCTGACAATGGACCCGTCTCCTTCCTGGCTCAGCCCGGCTCCTCTTCAGGACTGTCCTCTTTGTCCTCTCACCCCGTCTCTCTAGAGGGGCCACGGGAGGCCAGGGCTGCCGTCCAGGACGGGTGTAGAAAAGGGATTGAACAGGGCAGAGGGAGGAGCCTGGGAGGAGGACAGGCTCCAGGACAACCCCCGCTGTGAAAGTGGTGGCGTCGGTGACGGTGACGGTGACGAGCCAGTTGTCTGGATCCTGGTGACGCCCAGAGGCGGGCTCCCCGCACCCCGGGCCCCAAGGAGCAGGGCTCTGCTCATTCGCAGATGAGAGAGGCCGAGGCTCCAGGGGTGTGTGTGCCTGTTAGGGACGACTGTGTCCCACCCCGTCCCCAAGGCCCCCGGCCGAGCCACAGCGACTGCCGGGCGAGGGGCTTTGGGGACTTAATGTGGGTACAGTGGGTGGTGATGGGACGAGACTGGAGCCTCCTAGGAGAGGGAGAGGAGTGGACCTCGTCTTTGGGGGACCCTGCCCATGGCAGATGTCCCCAAGACAGGGAGCAGCCTCGCCGGATGGACCTCCTCCGCTGAACCTCCTCCCGCACCTTGGACTTCCAGCCTCCAGAACCGCGAGGACCTGCCGTGGGAGCCCCGGGCCCAGGTGTGCTGTTAGGGCCGCTGGGGCTGATGACGATCGCGCTGCCCGTGAGGACAGTGCACCTTCAGCCACCTGACGTCCAGCCTGGCCACGTTGGTCCTTCAGATCCCCTCCCACGTGGGGACGGGGGCGGAACCCAGTCAGATGCCTGGTGACGTTCTCCTCTCGGGGCCCCTGAAACCAGGGGCGTCATGAGAGTGCCCGAGAGCCATCGTGAAGGGGACGGGCTAGTGGAGACACCAGCCTTGGCGCCACCCAGCCATGTGTGAGCGCCGGCAGCTGCTCTCCTTGGACATCTGCCCCTAAGAGGAACGGCCCTTCCCTGTGAAAGCCCCCATGTGTCACTTGGGGTGGACGCCAACCTCGGTGGCAGGGACCGTCTGCCTGGATCCGTGAGCTTTGAAGACTCTGGGCAAGTGGCAGCAGCAGAACGGGCAGAATGTCACAGGCGGAGGGCCCGGTGGGTTCCTCTGTGTCTGGAGTGTCCCCAAAGGCCCAGGTGTGGACGGCTTGGTCCCCAGCTTGGCACCAGTGGCTGGGAACTGGAAGACGTGGGGCCTGGGGCCTTCTGGTCAGCGGGGACGTGTCCTGGGAGGGGACGGTGGGATCCAAGCCCTTCCTCTTTCTCTCTGTGCCTTTTTGTGTCCCCGCCATAGTGACGGCTCTGCTCCCCGGGCTCCCCTGCCTTGCTCCCCTGCTTCCCACAGGCGCAAGAGCAACCAGGGGCTCCTCCATCACAGACCCCCAAAGCTGAGGGCCAAAACGAACCTTTTCTCTTTATACGTCGATCGTCCGGGGTATTCGTTACAGTATGGAAAACTGACTAACACACCTGCAGTCCCCAGATCCCTGTCCACTTGGTGTCCCACAGGAAGCACCCCTGGGCTGGGAGCCCCTGGATTCAGGGCAGGGCTGAAAACTGCTTCTCCTCCCTTTGCTCTCTGCCTGTTCTCCTGAGCTCCAGTGAGAGAGCCAGGCCTAGGGGTTCTCTCCCCTACTTTATGTGAGGCCAGGTAGGTCGTCATGGTGAAAATGTGGAGGAAAAAAGGTGAAAGATGACGGATCCAAGCCTCAACAGGTGAGAGACGGGGGAGTGGTCTTGGGAGGATCGGCTCAGCCACGCACTCTCATGTGGGTAAGGAGTTAATTTTTTTCCCCAATTAAAAAAAAAAATCAGGTCCACTTTGCACATCCCCAAAAAAGCCTGCATCTCCTCCAGCTGAACGTGAATCACCCCGCGGAGACAACCGGAGCCACGTTCTTCGCTGAATACCAGCCCGGCACCACCAGCTCCAAAAAAGCCCAACTAATTATAAGTCTGCTTCCTCCACTGTTATCATCGCCTGGAACAGAGACACCTGCCTCCGTAATTATGCCCTGTTAATAAGCCTCTGCAGCCGACCCACCAGGGGCCTGGGGGGCGGGGAAGGAGATCCTTCCATCACAGCGTCGGGTTTCCGTCCGTCCACGAACCCCACGTTCCCAGAGGCCTTCCCGCCGTCGTCCGGATCATCAGGGAGACCGTGTGCTGAACTCAAAAAGTAAAAGTATAAATAAAAAAGGGATAAAGACTCCCAGGAGAAGGGGCCGCATGGGGAGTCAATCAAACGTCTCTGTCCGTGCTCAAAGCCACGCGGTCACCTGAGGAGGACGTTTCCCAAAGGAAAAGTGGGAGAGCAGAAACGCGCACCTCACAACTGCATTGTGTAGGCCCGGGGTGACGCGCCCCCGACTTTAAAAACAATCTCTATTTACATCCGCAGAAGTGTCACACACACTCCAGGGCACGTCTCTGAAGGAGGCAGCTTGATTCCTTTTTTGGAAAATTTTTTTATTGTGGTATAAATGATCATATATGATCAAAAAGTTTCCTTTCTAGTCATTCTGAGTGTCAGATCCAGAGGTGTTCATGATGATCACAGAATCCTGCAGCTCTCTCCACTACTCTCCCCCAACTTTTTGTCATCCCAAATAGAAGCTCTATAATCATGACAGCGTGATTCTTACGTACATCTACAATGTCTGACCAGAATTTAGATTAGAAATATAGCATTTTGGATTCCCAGCGGGCTCTTCTGCATGTCTCCCTGGAGGTAGCCACCATTCTGACTTCAAGCACGTGGATTAGCTTTGCCTGAAGATTCATACGGAGGGAACCCTGTCATGTGGTCTTTGTTGTGTCTGACTTCTTTCTTGAGATAATACCTTTAAGCCTCATCCATGGTCGTTCCATGTATCAGCAGTTTGTTCTTTTCTTTGTTACATAGTATTCCACTCCACTGTAAGAGTATATCGCAATTCATTTGTTTCCTCTATGCAATTTTCTATGGATGGACATTTGGGTCATTTCCAGTTTGGGACTATTGTGAATAAATCTGCTGTGAGAATTATTGAGTAGTCTTTTTAAAAAAATTAAAGACAGGTCTCCCTATGTTGCCCAGGCTGGCCTTGGACTTGGATCCTCCTGCCTCACCCTCCCAAGTTGCTGGGATTACAGGTGTGAGCCACTGTGCCTGGCCCCGTATAAGTGAATGTGGGCACCTTTACTTGGCCATTGTATTAGTTTTCCAGGGCTGTCATAACTAAGAATTAGAGACTGAGTGATAACAACAGCAGAAATTAATTATCTCACAGTTCTGTGGTTAGCAGTCCCAAAGTCAAGGTGTTGGCAGACTTGGCTTCCTGTCAGCTTTCTCCTTGGCTTGTGGATGACTGTCTGCCTCTGGTGTCTTCGTGTGTTTTTCTCTGTGTGTGTGTCCTAATCTCCTTTTTTTTATAAGGATACCAATCATCTTAGATTAGGGCCTCCCAAATGAACTCATTTAGCCTTAATTATCTCTTTAAAAATCCTTCTTCCAAACACAATTCCATCCCCAGGTTCTGGGAGGTAGGACATCAGCCTACGAACTTGAACTTGGGAGGACAGATGCAATTCAGTCTCCAACAGCCATGGACCAGGAGAGGGATCGTTTGGCCTTGGGCATGTGTTTCGTGTTAACAGATTCTCCCAGATTTGCCACATCCAAGTCCCACCGGCCCTGTGAGAGTTCCAGTTCCTCCACATCCTCGACAGCACTTGACGTTGTCAGTCTTTCTTTCATGATATTCATTCTGCAGGACGAGGGTCAGCGTCTCTTGGTGGTTCCCAGGTGATTTGGGGACAGTGACTCAAGGCCTCTGATCGGAGTCCTGCGTCCTAACCTGCACACTGTTGGGATGTATTTCGAGGCCACTCCTCGGAGGCCTCTGAACTCACAGAGGTCTCAGGAGCATGTTTGTCCACGCAGGTCTGAAGTGGCCTTTACCCCTGAGCGCATGGAGAAATTGTGAGCGATCTCAATTTACATCTTTGTGTGTGTATTAAATCTCTCTTCAATCAGTGTGCACGCCTTTTCTAAGATAAAAGCTACGTTTTACTTTAAAACATCGGAAAACATCTGCTGGGTCTTCATTGTAGGAGCTTGGGAGCGAGGACTCGGGGTACAATCGAGGGTGTGCTTTTTGATGGGATTCTCGTTTCAGATGCTCACTCATCAGAGAGCCCTGGTGTCACTCACACGCTGCTGGGGAAGCTTCCAGAAGACTGAAGATGAGGCCCAGTTATGTAGCATGCCCACATGTGCCCGTATGTGCCAACATGTTTGTATACACGCATGCGTATCTATTTCTAAGTAAACTGTACGAGATGCTGTGCAGAGAGACTTCTTAACATCTTAATCTGACGGGTGGTAGCCTATCAACAATGACAAAAATAGTTAGTATGATTTATTGGTGTCCCCAAGAAGTTCAATGACTCACCCAGCACCACAGTGTTTGGAAGTGGCGGAGCTAAGGCTCCGAACATGGACCCAACGGAGCCCCGCCTGTTGATAGTTCTGCTTTCCTGACGTGTCCACTGCTCCACACTCGAGATGCCTAACACTCACAATGCTGCAGATGGTGCTGCGCAGGCCATTCCACTCAGGAAGAGAGTCACACGGATGGTAGACAGGCCAGGGAGACATGATGCCTATTGTTGTTCCTATTATTTCAAATCTGTATCCAGCTCTTAGGGAGATGAAAGCCACTCTGTGTCCCCCTTGAGTGACAGGTCCATCCACCACAATGTTATTCCTTTCACGGGGAAATCAGCCTCCTTGTAACCTGTCCCCGAGACTTCCAGTCCCTAGCCCAGGATTCAGCCCTTAATTCAGTCTTCCCATGCACGCATCGTCTCCTGGGGCCCTCCCTTCTCCCTGCGCTTGCCAACCCCTCGAAGGCAGAGACCAGCCTCGTAGGCTGAACACCTCGCAGAGAGGCAGAGTCAGACGTTATTAAATAAATACTTGTTGATTGAAAGGTCCCACCAGGATGTCTCCCTCGGGGCTCATCCCGGGTATGTGGAAGGTCCCAAGGGATTTGCAGTTTAAATATTCATACAGTTTGCATATCATTTGCATAGTCCCCAGCAGACTGTGCAGTTGACACTCCAGATCTCTCCTGCTCTCCTGCAGGTAGTCATTTCCTCCTCTCTCCGTTCTTTCCCTCTCCAATGCCACGTGCGTGTCACATGAGGATCCGGGGCCCTGAAGTCCTCCAGTGCGTGAGCCCAGGCTGCAGCCGCAGAGGTCAGGTGGGGCTGCCTGGTGGAAATGCTTTCCTTTTAAGGGTGACGGTGGCTTCAGCCAGTGCTCTCACTCCTCGTTACTGGGCTCATGTCACCTGCGGTGGCCTGTGCACTGTGAGTCTCAGCCAGAAGCTCGTCAGTATTCTCAGTTGCAAGTGGTAGAAACCTCGCTGAGGCCGTTTAAGAAAGAGCCCTTGACTTCAAGGAAAGGCAGACAGACTGCAGACCCTCACCGAATCACTGCGCCTCTCTGCCGAGTCTGGAGACTCCCTGAGGACAGGAGCTGGGTGTTTCCCCGTGGAAATGAACATTTAAAGGGACAGGGAGAGGAAACCCCCAAGGGACTCGACCTTTGTTTCCCAGGTGCTTTTGAGCACCCAGTGCTGGGCAGTCCTGGTAGCAGATGCAGACGCAGTCCCTGCCCACTGCGGGGCTCCCGGTCTTGCTGCTGGGCAGCACACACAGGCTCCTAGAGCGAACGGTCACATGCATTATGCTGGAGGTTGGCACAGAGCTCTGTTCCGGGCCTAGAACGTTCCAGACAACAGGAGGGGAAGCAGTAGCGCCTCACGTCCTCTTCACAAAGCCTCTTCTGCATCTTCAGGAAACGTCAAGGGTGGCAGGTGTGACGGGATCCCTGTTCTGTGGGTGAGAGGTGGACAGTCTGAAAGGGGGTGTACCTACTCATGCTAGCCGCCGTGCCCTCCCACGCAGATAACCGGGCTTTACCCGTCTACACGACAGCCCCGGGAAGTCACGTCTTGTTCCTTGGTGAGAACTGGCACCTCAGGCTGAAGGAGCTGTCCAGCCACCACACGGTGCCCTGCCCCAGAAATGCCAACCTCCTTTCCCGGAAGGTTTCTCCGCCCTTTCATCCCGCATCGTAGCCTTGTTCCCGACGCTGGGTGAGGATGGTGGCGGTGGTGGCCTGTAGCCAGCGCCCCCCACCAGAGCTTGGCAGTGTGTGGGTGGCCCCGGGTCTGGCCTACCTGGCTTGGGTGATAAGTGAAGAGTTGCTGGACTTGCTACCAGCGGGCTCCAGGCTGTCCCCGTGAGAGTGAAGGTGCCGTTGTGGTGGCCACCCTTAAAAATGCCGGACTCAGAGAGGGCTCAGTGAGCGGTGTCGCGGATGTCCACAGACTGCATCTTCAATTCACTCCATAGATGAACCAGTGGATCTACTGCGTGAGAAGCGTCTCCCCCCACCACGTCCAGAATCGTCGATGGCGCAGCAGGAAGCCCTCGGTCCGTTTCTGGAGCGCTTCCTCGGCCCATGTTACGCGTCTTATCAACAAACGTCACCACCTTCCTTTAAAGCGAGTGCTGCCGTGCTCGTTGCAGGCTCAGAAGGAAGATGCGCTTGGCCAAGGTCACCCAGCCAGTAAGCGGTGGAGTCAGAATTCAAATCACAGCTGACTTTCACTTGCTTATTCAAAAATATTCACGGAGTGGCGACTGCCTGCGTTGGCTGGCCCTGGAGGTAGGTCAGGAATGAAACAGGGCAGATTCCTCTTCTCCTGAAGCTGTGTTCTACAGGGTGAGCACAGAGGCATACAAGAGGGGCAGAGTGAATGCATTACATAAGGACTATGGAGGCTGGATTGGAGCAGAGACCTGGAGAGAGCCAGGTTCCGCGGGTCAGTGTATACCTGGAGGACAGTGGACCATGCAGGGGGAACAGCCCAGAGCATTGGCCCTGAGCAGGGTGTCTTCACTCAGGGGCCAGGAGTAATGTCCAGGAGTAAGGAGGGGCGGTGTCCAAGGGCACTGGGCAGCTACCCTCAAGGCCTTGGATTCTGTGTTCCAGGGAGAGGGGTCACTGATGTGTGGAGAAGAGTCCTGCCTCGTGGGACTTGCATTTTAGAGGACTCGGGTTTTCTGTGGAGAGCGGACCACAGAGGGGAAAGGGTGGGACCCAGGAGCCCAGTTAGCCGTTGCAGGGATTCCGGGGACAAAGGTGGGGCTTTGGGCGGAATGGAGAGCTGGGTGGATTCTGAAGGACGCTGAGGGTCCTGGTACAGGCCTGCTCACGTGGACATTCTGAGGGAGAAGGGACGGGTCAGGAATGAGCCCGGCGTCACCTGCCTGAGCAACTGGAAGAGGCCGTTTACTGAGATGGCGAGACTCGGGCCAGAGAGGACTTGGGCAGAGTCGAGTCAAGAGTTGAGGCTGTGTTTGTGAAGACACTTCCCAGACGCGCAGGAGGAGATGCGCAGAGGATGGAGAGGACTCCGCGACTGAAAGCCTGCGAGGTGCCACTGTTGGCGCCAGCACCTTTGGTGTCCCTGGTGACCTTTCTGGAGTGCTGGGGAGGCCCCTGGGATCTGGCCCTGTCCCCTCTCTCCTCTCGGCCTCTCGGCTCCCCAGGGCCATGAAGTGAGCCGCTTCCTTTGGCCACCCCCCATGCTCTGCCTCACCCAGGGCCCAAAGCCACGGAGCCGCCGTCATGGGCTGACCCCTCCGACAGACACTCAGATACGTCTTTTCTCCTGTCAGTGGCCTGAGTCAGGTATTCGGCCACAGTGACGAAGAACTGGACTAACACAGACCAGAAGTGAATGGCTTCCCTGAGGACGAGGAGTATCACAGCACACTTGGGTCCCGATGCAGCAGAACACGACTAATTGTGACGCGGCCCAGAGGGCATGACAGGAGTGCCAGGTGTCCCCGAGCAGGTGTAGGGGACGGAGTTCAGGGGGTGGCTCGAGGGTCAGCCTTGGGGCCCGTGTCTTGCTGCCTCTCCTCTGCCAGGTGGACTGTCCTGCCCAGCACCGCGCACCCTGGGCTTCTTTCTTCAGAGCCACCTCAGACTTCCCGAGGAGTGCCTCTGCTCCAAAGAGCAAAGCCTGGGACAGATCACTTGCTATTTCTGCTACCGATAACCACGAATTAGAAAGAGGGGAGAGACGGGGGTGGCAGCTGCTGGATTTAGGTGTGCAGAGCGAGCCTGCTTGTGCCGTCACCCTGCCGGGCTCTCTCAAGGTTGGGAGAAGGTTTCAAAAGGAAGTTGAGAGGAAATCGACGACCACCTACCACACAAGCAGGGGATCCAGGTCTTCAAAGGCAGGGGACGGACCATCACCTCGGACTTGACGTGGCTGTCGGGCTGCCACTCCACCGGTCTCCCAAGGTCATTCGTGAAACAAACGTAAAAGGAGATCTGGGAGAGCCCTGGAGACACACACCTAAATCAACCTGGGCTCGGGTCTCAGGGACGCGGGAGGTTCACGGCGTGGCATCTGTTTGAATCAGATTTTTGTTTTTTTGTATCACTGTGGCCAAAGACCTGACAAGAACCACGTAGGGGAAGACGATGTAGAGGGAAGTTTGTTTTGGCTCACAGTTTAGAGGCCTCAGGCCACCGGCTGTCCACTCCACGGCTCTACCCCAAGGTGGGGCGGGACATCATGGCGGAAGGGCGTGTGGAGGGAAGCAGCTCAGGATGGGTAACCAGGAGGCGGAGAGCTCCCCTCAGGAGAGTGAAAGGCAAACCCCAGCATCATGCCTCAGTGCCTGCTTCTGGCCACACCCTACCTGCCTGCAGCTACCACCCAGTTAACCCATATTGGTGGATCAATCCACTGGTTGGATGGCAGTCTCAGGACCTAATCGCCTCGCCTCTGAACAGTTCTGCGTTGCCGCACACTTGAGCTTTGGGGACACCTCACATCTGAACCACAACGGCATCCTGTGTGAAGTGCTTGGGGTCAGTCACGCAGGCTGTGGATGCACCCAGCAGGGCTGGGCAGCCCAGGTCCGACTAAGAAAGGCTGGGCCCAGGGAGGTCTCCAAGGAGGAGAGCGCTCTGCAGCTCGGGACGGGGAGGTGGGCTTCTGACCCAGGGAACAGCCTCATCGGGGTGGGAGACTGAGATGCACTCAGGCAATGTCACATACCCAGCTGGGGGACCGCACCTTGAACCCAAGTGCCTTGGGATCTGTGGAAAGACTCTAACAGAGGGCAACAGGGTGGACGTACGTGGACTTCAAAGCAAGAGAAAATGTCGAAGGAGTGATCAGTCGCATCCTGCTCTCCGTAAATGAACCGGCTTCCTATGCACCCCGGGGAGCAGCTGAATTCCACATTCTCCAGATTTCGGGGGTCCAGAGGCAGGTGTGGAAGAATTTTCTGTTACTTAACCGTGCACCAAGTCAGCGTCTTGTGCACAGGACAGCTGCTCTTTAAAATCAAGAACTGAAGTTGTCTAAACACAGCTCTGATCTCAGCAACACCCCGTTAAGCACCTACGGTGGGCAAAGACAATTCCGTCCAAGGGTGACTGACGCTTCCCCTGAGAATGCGTGGGCAGCGGACCCCTGATGACATGTGCGCTTATTTTAAGCAGTATACAGGTGAGCATAAGATGATAGTCACTGCATGAGGGAATCGTTCCCTCTTCAACAGACTTTCAGTTGCTTTGAACACCTCCAGGAGACGTGCCCAGTCTGGTGTTAATGGATCTTTAACACGTCTTAATAGGAATCTCTTCTTTTAACATGTTGAAAGCAAAACTCCGGCTTAGACTCCCAAACAACTGACAAGCCGAGCGAGTGAGCAGCCCTTTCCTTCTCTCGTTTTATTGAGATGTAAGGCCCAGCGGCCTTATATATATATATGGTTTAGATTTCACTGTTGCCTTGTTGGGAGGAGTACTGCTTCCCCCTTGGCGGTACCGACGGCGAGTTCTCTTTTCACGCAGCTTTTTAAAAAGCAAGTGATCTGGAGGATAACAGAAGGTGAAGAGCACTTTAGGTGGCCTTTGGATGTGACAGAAATCGTGACGGAAGACAATCTAAAGGAACGGGGAGCTGCTAATGAAGTGCCACCGAGACAGAGACGGGAAAGCATGACGGTAAGTGAGATGTCGGGTGTAACACGCCACGTGCCCCTGAGTCCCCAAGAGACAACGCTAGGGACATGGAGAGGGGCTGCCAGGGCTGAGGGGGGAGGACAGTCTGAAGTGGGCCGAGGGTCCATTTGGGGGCCGTGGAAGTGTTCTAGAACTTGAGACCAATGGTCACACAGTTTTGCAGATGTACTAGGAACCGCTAGGTAGCCATCACTCAAAGCCATTTTATGGTGTGTGGATCGTGCCTCCGAAAACCTGTCAAGTGCTGTCAGGAAGGCACCCGGGGTCTGAACTGGAAACAGCCGACAACCACCGTGGACAGTCCCCCATGGGCTACTCTGAAGGAAAGGGTTTGAGGAGGCTGACCAAGGCCAGATGGCCGGATGGGGACAGCCTTGGTAGGAACACAGCCACCCACCCCGGGCACAGACAGGCCCACCCACCTCCAGGGGAGGCGGGAACATCCTCGGGCTGGTTTGAGTCTAGGTGTCATGAATGTTTGATGAAGAAAACTCATGTCTTATTTAGGACCTAAAGAAGGTCAACGTGTCCCTTCTGGGGGCACAGCACAGAACCAGGTGTGTCTGCATGCGGACGTGGCTCCCTTTAGATGGGTGTGCTCCCCCGTCTCTTGTTGGGGGTGGTTGGGCCCAGGCCACTTGGGACCTCACAGAGCTGCGTGGAAGCTCACCCACTCTAGGCTGGGGAGGGTCTGCTGGGACTTGGCAGCCGGTGCCACTGCAGGACAAGGTCCCTGGGATGTGCGACGGTGGTGCAGAGGGTGGAGTCTGCTGGGCTTTCTGACACGCCCACGTGCAGGTCAAGACAGCTGAGCAGAGGACGTCAGACGCTCCTCATGGCCATCCCACACGAGGCCAGCCTGTCCAGTGCACACGGAGGGATGGGGCGGGAAGCTGTGAGTCTGGCCCCTCTGCCCCCGGCTGGGGTCTTGCTCGTTGCAGCTTCTCAAACTGGTCTGTCTGCACACTGCCCCGACTCCTGCAGCGGCAAGTCACCCCCAAGGCCACAGCAGCCCCCTTAGAATAAACGGGGTGGAGCCCGGCTCCCGCTCAGCCTTCCCCAGTGGCCGCCATCTCCCGATGAATGAAATCAAAGAACGAGGACCTGAGAGCAAGGTTCAGCCTGATGTCAGTCCGCACTGTCCACATGAGGCTCCGGGGCACCTCACACAGCTGGAGGGAATGCAGATGTGCTGTGTGCGAAACGCGGGATTCCCACGCTGGGAGTGTTTGGAGATGGCGTGGGAGACACCGCCAGCTCGTTCTCCAATGCCCCTGATCGCATTACGATTCAATAAAGATGCCTTGGGTATGCTGGATAAAATATGTCATCAGAATCCATTTTACCTGCATTGTTGAGGATTTAAAGCTGGAGATCATTAGGGACACAGAGAGGCATTTCTGCCTGGTCCGCCTCCCAGTTTCCCACGCCTGGGGGTGGCAGAGGAGAGGCTGACGGTGGGCACTAACTACACTTAGGTAGGAGCCAAGCTCTGGTGCGCTGCGGCACAGGAGGTGACCACAGATGACAATTACGCCCTCTCTCCAAGCCAGAAGGGACACTGGACGCTTTCCCTTGGAGACCAGTCGAGGACTGGGGAGGCGGGTGGCTGAGCCTGATCTCACATTCCGCTGTGTGGACGCGTCCCTGGACATCACATGCTACCCCGTCATTCCGTACCATCCGTGAGGTCTGTATGCAGCAGTTAAAAATGAAATGAAAATGGTCACACAGTGGCCCACTGCGTCCCTCAGCCCTCCTCGCTTCCCAAGGGCCCCAGGCACCCTCTTGTCCTTGCTGGGCGAGACGGTCACGCTCTGGTTTGGGCACCTGCTGCCCGGGGATGAAGGGAGCTGCTCCTGTGCCTCCTCCGGTTTCCGTGCACACGCAGCTCATCAGAAAGGCCCTCCACCCCGTGTTCGGGAAGCCCCCAGCCCCCAGCGGCTTTTCTAGGTTTATTTCTGCTGACAGGACGCAGTGCCACTGATGTCACCGCTCATCCATGCTCATTCCTGTCTCTCCTACCAGAATGGACGCGTCCAGGGGCAGGGCCAGGCGCTGTTCACCTTCCAGGGCCTAGAGTAGCACTGCTGCCGAGAGGGACGTCCCTGCTGGCACCAAGTCCCCTGAGCAAGGAGTCATGTTCACTGTGACGGGTGCTGGCCAGAAGGGGTGCTGAGCCTGGGGTCTCCCCCCCTTCTCTGCTAACAGCATCCAGTGTGATCCGGGTATTGGCTCCCTGTGGCCAAGTTCCTCCTGAGCCGGCCTCGTCCCCAGCAGCAGGCCTGGTTCTCCCTGCCAACGGTTGGTCTAGTGGGCATGTGGCCCGGCTGTGGCCAATGAGGGTGTTACTGAAAGCTTGGTCCTCGTCCCCAAAGCCAATCCAATAACGAGGACACGGTTTTGAGAAAAAGGAGAAGGAAGGTTTATTTGCTAACAGAGGAGGGACAAGGGGCACTCCTGTCCCAGAGGCTGCGATTGTCCATCAGCAGGAGCGGGCGGCTGTTAAAGAGGTGACCCAAAGGCTACATCCGCGTGCTCCCTGTTGGAGGGTAATTCCCTTGTTCATTTGGGGACAGTCACTCTGAGGTCTTCTGGTGCCATCCCCAGAGTCTGGGTGGCTTCCTTCCTGTGCTGGGTGTGAGCTCAGGACAGGCAACTCTGCCTGGGAGGGGGAGAGAGGACCTGGGTCCCCTGAGAGTAGGGAGGGGAGAGATTAGGGAGGAGCAGGGAGGGAGGACAGAAGGAAACGCGCCCTGTTAAAGATCAGGTGGGTGGCGAGCAGCCGGGCTGCGTTCAAGGCACAGGTGGACCCTGTTAGAGGGGGTTCTGGGGAAATCATCTACTTTCCTGAAAGAGGAATTCACGTTCTCCCAGGAATCCTCCCGTCTGTACGTGGCGCCTGGAACTGCCGCGGTCCCTGTGACGGCCGAGGGTGAAGCCCTTACTGGACGGGCGGAGCCGAGGGGAGACAGGTCTGAGTCCCTGGAAGTTGCTGAGCCTCACGGCTTCGGGAGTCCCCGAGGGGTGCAGAAGGCCCTCCTGGATGAGCAGTTTGAAGCTGGACCTGTGACGGCTCCAGGCAAGTCCCCTGAAGGTGACGCCTGGGGTCTGTGTCCAGGCCGACTCTGTTTAGAGCCGCTTTTCCAGGAAGGAGGCGGGAGTTGGCTGTTTCTAGGGGACGGTGCTTGGGCTCCACACCTCAAGGAGGAGGGACTGGACATGGACAGGAGGTGGACATGATGCGCTTGGGCAGATCACCCCACAGCAGCTCTGCAGCTGGGACGGCCCCAGGATCCAGCCTCAGGACAGTCACCGGGTGGGGGTTGACCCAGGGTGGGTAGAAGGACTTTGGCCTGGCCAGTCCTCTGGGCCGAGGGCGCTTCCTGGAGAGGACTTGGGAGGGAGGCTGAGGAGTCGTGCAGCATGCCCAGGGCCTGGGGAAGCTGGGTGGCTCAGCCCAGGGCTCAGCGTTGACCCTGTCTTATGGGGGAGGGGACGGCTAAGCTGTGACCATCCAAGGGGTAGGAGAAAGTCCTGGAAGCCCTGGGTGCAGTGCACCCCAGAGCGGAGAGTGGCCTGTTTCCTGTCCACCCTCAGTGACCTTCGGTTGGGTCCTTGTCACTTACACCAACGTGTCCTAATGGGTACATACGGGTCCTCGGCGGAGCCAAGACCTGAATCCACACGCCCCCCGTCTCTCCAGCTAAATGGGCCCCTGTTCTGAGTCACCCAACGTGTCTCCAGGCAGGATCTTCAAAGGGCCCCAAGTCTGAAAATGAGGCTGAATGCGTCAAGAGCCACGATTCCCACGTGCGTCAAAGCAGCTTTCTTTCCTTCTTTGTGAACCAATTTCTCTTCTCCATCCGGGGGCCGCCCTGGGCAGCGGGAGTGCGGGAGCCGGGCTGTGGGGGAGGCTGGAGACGCAGGTAGCCGTCATCGCAGAGCCCATGACCGACCTAGAGATGGGAGCAGATGGTTTCATTAACAGTCAGTCAGTCACTGGAGGCAGGGCCTCTGTCACCAGCGAAGGCCGAGTGCGCTTCTGACGTGCGTCCATCACGGGAAGGCAGCACCCGGGGGCACTCAGCATGATGCTGAGTCATAACTGGGGAAGAAGAAGCCGATACACAATGTCACCATGCTCCAAAGTGTTTTTTTTTTTTTTTTTAACATATAAGACAGTGGAATGCATCACAATTTTATTACGTACATAGAGCACCCTTTCTCATATCTCTATTGTATTCATAGTGGGACAGGGAGGGATCGTGGGAGGAATAGATAGCTCCAGAGTTTTCACAGGTGCTGTTCCATCTACTTAATGCTTGTCCCTCCCATGCCTGGGAGACTCGGGTCATCCTTTGAGAGCCAGCTCAGCGTGTCCCCATTTCTCCCAAGAACGAGGCATCTTGTGGGTGCTGAGACGGCCAGGGTCCAGAGTGGCCCCCAAAGTCCTCGAGGTGGAGGAAGATGCAGTGATATTCCTGGATCCAGCAGTTCTTTAGGGGTGTGTGTGAGTGTGTGTATGAGTGTGTGTGAGTGTGAGTGTGTGAGTGTGCATGAGTATGTGTGAGTGTGAGTGTGTGAGTGTGAGTGTGTGTGAATGTGTGAGTGTGTGTGAGTGTGAGTGTGTGTGAGTGTGCGTGAGTATGTGTGAGTGTCTGAGTGTGTGTGAGTGTGTGAGTATGTGTGAGTGTGAGTGTGAGACTGTGAGTGTGAGTGTGAGACTGTGAGTGTGTGAGTGTGTGAGTGTGTGTGAGTGTGAGTGTGTGAGTGTGAGTGTGTGAGTGTGAGTGTGTGAGTGTGTGAGTGTGTGAGCGTGTGAGTGTGTGTGTGAGTGTGTGTAAGTGTGAGTGTGTGTGAGTGTGTGAGTGAGTATGTGAGTGTGTGTGTATATGAGTGTGAGTGTGTGTAAGTGTGAGTGTGTGAGGGTTGTGTGAGTGTGTGAGAGTGTGTGAGTATGTGACTGTGAGTGTGTGAGTGTGTGAGTGTGAATGTGTGAGTGTGAGTATGTGTGAGTATGTGAGTGTGTGTGAGTGTGTGAGAGTGTGTGAGTATGTGAGTGTGAGTGTGTGTAAGTGTGAGTGTGTGAGAGTGTGTGAGAGTGTGTGAGTGTGTGAGTGTGTGAGTGTGTGAGTGTGTGTGTGTGTGTGATCGATCTTTGGCAATAGAACAAAGCCTGTGGGCTTCCCCCTGCCAAAGAGCACACGCAGTCTCACACCAACACGCGTGCACACGTGCAGAGTTGCGTATGGAACTTTAGGGAGCTAAGGGACCCCTTGAGTCCTACAGAAGCATGCTCAGACCAGGATTAAGAACCCTCCGGGTCACACGGGTCTGTCCTGCCTCAACTCGGTATTGGACCTCAGAACCTCACACAAGCACCTGAGCCTCACTCAGTTCTGTTAGGAGGGGATTGTGGTGGGTTGAGTTGAACTGAAATCCCCTACGTGAGATCAGAGACTCAGGCCCCCAACCGACTCGAGGTCTCCTATGCCCAGGGGATCCTACCCACCACGTGGTCCCGGCAACCGACACCAAGCCGGTCACCTCTCCCTCCAGATGCCTTGGGTCCTCCTTCATCCTCACAGGACGCCCGAGTCCTTTCCTCCTGAAATGGCTCAGCAGGGAAACAGGAGCCAGTGAGACGGGATTCGCACCCAGGTCCCCTCCCGGAGCAAGATGCTCTAAGACCCAGCCCAGAGAGGGCAGCGAGGCTGGGAAGGCAGCGGCAGCCAGGCGGGGCAGAGCTGGACTCTGTGGCCTCCCGAACCTGGCACTTAGGGAAGACGGTTCAGTTTCACTACTAAGGCTAAGAGTTTCTCCTGTTCCGAAGAATTTATATGAAAGAAAGATGAAAAACTGTCAAAGCATTAGGAAGACAGAACCGCAGAGATTGGAAACACTGCTAATCGGGTGCTTTGGGCAGGGCAGGGGGGAAGCAGACATTTCACATACTGTTGCAAGGAATGCAATTGTGTGTGTGTGTGTGTGTGTGTGTGTGTGAGAGAGAGAGAGAGAGAGAGAGAGAGAGAGAGAGAGAGAGAGAGATGCTGGGGATGGAACCCAGAGTCTTGTGCATGCTAGTTAGGTGCTCTGCCACTCACAGCCCTATACACTTTTGAAGAACTTTTTTGATTGTAATCATCAAAGCAAAGAAATAAAGTAGGTGTTACTTAACCCAGGTGTATTGAGATGTTTCTTACAAATGTGTTTATATCAGTGTACAGTGAAGACATTCATTATTCACAATAGCTCACACCAGAAATAACCTAAGTGTCCAATAATAGGGGATTAGCTTAAAAAATGAGCTCATCCACACAATGGCACACACTGGAGCATTTGGAAAAATCCTATGCTCTGGTAAGAAGTCAAACTCACAGCATGTTTTCAGTGGGAAAAAAATAAAAATCAAAGTGGTGCTTAGAGTGCACTTATAAGGATCAAAACAGAGATGCAGATGTTTGGAGTATCTTTGGAAGGCTCACCACACACACAGACTCACACTCACACACACACAGGCTCACACACAGTTACAATGGTCAGTGCTGAGAGAACTGGGAAGGGACCAGGGCTGGGCTTGTACTTAATTCTCATGAGACATACTTTGTACTGTTTGAATTTTTTGCTTTGTGCATATGTTATTTTTTTTAGATGAAAACTAATCTTTTAAAAAACACAAGTAGCTCGTTCACAAGCAGCAGCCATCTCTTCAGTTTGTCTATTCACGTATCATTCACATAGTGACTAGGCACAGGTAAGAGCAGAAATCCGAGGGCCCCGATATTCATCTGCGGAGAGCCGTGGACAGAGCCTTTCCCCAGGGTCCCAGCCACAGCGGCCACCACGCCTGGGGTCTTCCCAGGCTCACTTTAGGAAGAGAGGAGGAAGAGGAGGACAGGTGACATTCTGTGAGCTGCTGTCTGTGTCTGAGCTCATCTAAGTGGCCTTCCTGCCATCGAGGCCCCAGCTCCTGGGTCAGAGCGAATGCGGGACTGAAGGAGCCAGCCCAGGAGAAGGCCCTGGGGCACGCGTGTCCTCTGTCACTGGGGGCCGGTGGCCCACGGGAGGGCATGTCCTCAGCTGAGACCGGTCCCTGCTGTGGGCTGCTGAGGGTAGGACGTCTCTGCTGCCGGCTCTGGGGACAGTGTGTGTGATAAACGCTCAGGATTCACACTCCGGGTGCGAACTGGGAGCCGCGGCGTGTCCCCAGCAGACTCGTTTAATATTTTAGTAGGGTGTGTTTTAAAGTACATCTCCAGGCCGCGCTAGTCGGTCTCTTTCCGCTCCTATTATATTCTTTAGTCCCGAGGGGTCTGTCTGTGCTCTGGAAAAGTCACCTCCGTGAGAACAGCCTTGGGTTTTCAACTAATATGTCCTGGGCGCTTTTAGCGAGAAGGCTCCGTGGAAGTCTCAGTGCACCCTCCTTCTCCCCAGGACCACCCCTGGCCCACTCAGGTCTCAGCGCTCACTCTGCGTGTGTCTTACAGACACAGTGGATCAGGCGAGATGTTGGGTTCTCTTTTTGCATCAACTACTAGGAAGCTCAGCGCCCGACTCTGCGCAGTTTCCGTTTGGTCCGTGAAAGTGGCTCTGACCTCTCTCTCTTCTCCCCCGGATCTGGTCCTCTCCTTAAGCTTATTTTATCTTACATAATAAGCACCCAACCAAGACATTCTGGAACACGGTAGGTAAATGGGTTTCCTAACCCGGGATGCTCTCAACTCGGGGTCTTTAGTTCAATGACACCTGCAAAGGTCCTTTTCCAAATAAGGGCACATGCCGAGGGCTTAGGGAGATGTGTCTTCTGGCGGTGACACCGTTCAGCTCACCACGTCAGGGAGTGAGTAAGCACAGACACCCATAAAGAAGAGAAGTAGTGGTCCGTGCCAGGGGTGAGGGAAGTAGGTCAGGTGTCATGGGATCCCCGTCCCCAGGGAAGCCACCATCACGTTCAGGAGTCCTGGCCCGCGTGGCCACTGTGCTTTATTAGCAAGAACCTATCACAATGTGGCACTCCACTACTCTCCACTTCACTGAGGGTGACAGGGCCGGGGGGCTCTTCATACCCATCCGTTCCCAGCCCATCATGCTGTAGATATCAGCTAGAGCCCAGAGAGGGCAAGAGGGTTTGCACAGCATGGTCACACCGCACAGGCCTCCAGATTCTGAGCCTGTCTCTTCCTACCAAAGAGGATGCAGACCTGGTTGATCAGCAATGAGAGATGGAAGTCGTTACTGAAGACTGGCTTAGATAAGGGCTTCAGGTAGTGAGCACCCTCAGGAGTAGGCTCAGGAGCACAGGCAGAAGGTGCATCTGGGGAATTGGGCAGGTTTCCGCTTTGACTCTGGGGTGCAGAGATGCCGACGTGGAAGGCCTCGTGCGTCAGGGAAGAGCAGCAATGACCTTGCTCTCCCAGGATGCCCTCCGCCTGGTCTGCGTCCTCCCACTCACAGATGGGGAAAGGCAGCCAGGAGTGGACAGACTGCGTGACTGGTGAGAGGAGTGGCCGGTGGCCGGCTCTGGTCCCTGGCCCAGCTTTGCCCCTACCTGGATTCATTCGTCCTGGTTAAGGTCCAGTCTGGACCCCAGCTTCCCCTCTGCAGACAGGAAGGGTGACGGTGATGCGGAACCTTCTGGTCCACGGTGGGCTTCCCTCCCAAACCCACCACCTGAAATCTTGGCCCCAGTGGGAGCATCTGGAGTCAGGGCCTGTGGGGGGGGCAGTTAAGGGACTCACGAGGGTCCCTGCTCAGCTCCCTGAACCCTGAGAAAGTCAAGTCCCGCTGCGTGAGCCACGGTCGGCACAGTCACGGCTCAGACGGGACAGTCTCCCCAAAGCTCCTGCTGGTCACTGTAGGAAGCTGTGGCCCCGCTGACGGAAGTGCGTCACTGTGCCCTTGGGGTGTGTTCTGTCCAGGCACACCGTCTCACTCTGCCTCCCGGCCACCGTGAGCTGAGCAGCTCTCCTCTACCTTCCCTTTGCCGCCATGTTCTGCCTCATCTCCGACTGCAGGTGGCCGGCCGTGGACTGGGTCTCTGACTGTGAGCCATGGTCTCCTTTTCCTCCTCTGAGTCGCTCTCAGCGGGTATTTTGGTCACAGCGATGACCAGCTCACTGGCCCAGCCGGGGGCCGGACCACACTCGGTTGGATGGGTTTGGGTACTGGAAGTGGTTCCTGAAGGCAGAGTGGGCAGGACTGTTCTGATGACACCTGGGATGTGGCCGGGGATGGGGGTCGACATAAGCAGAATGACGGGAGGGGACGTGGTGTCATGCACGGCGATGTCCAGGGCCTTCCGTGACAGAGGGGGTTGAGGTCGGATGGTGAGCTCAGACCCCCCTGTGGACTTAGGAAGGCCTCTGAACTTTTCCTTGACAATGCCCGTATTAATGGAGTTCAGGGTGACATTTCAACACACAACGGCAGTGTGCACGTCTGGGAAACCAGCAATTCCCCTGCATATCACTTCTTTGTTTGGGGCCTTGGAGCCCCTTCCTTCTAGCTCTTTCTATGTCCCTGTTTCCTTATCTATAAAGAGGCCGACTCACCTGGGCATCTGCGTTTTAGTGTGTTCTTCTGCTCCTGACTTCCGTGCATCTCAAGGTTTGCAGGGAGTAGATCTTTAAAGCGCAGAGGAAAGTGAAATCATGTTTCGGGGGAGTCATATCAGCACTGCATGGGGTGCAGGGAGGATGAGATGAAAGGTCCCATGTAGGCACGGGGCCTGGCACATAGTAAGTGCTCGGTGCACAGGGACTTCCTTCCCCTCTAGTTCCCCCACCAAGCTGCAGGCGTGGGGACAAGGGCTTCCCGGACAGGCTCACTTTCTGCGGAAGCAGACGGAAAATCTTCTTGCAGTCAGTCAACCCCCAAACCCCTGCAGATGTAGGATTCCCCACCGCAGCTAGTGACCCTCCTGCTGGATAGGGGAGGCCGGGCAATACCCTTTTCATAAAACACCGAGAAAAGAAAGGTCTTTCTGCGCTGGGCTCCCTGGCTGAAGAACCCTCAGAAACCCATCAACTCCAGCCGTACTGAACATCTGAATGCAATTTGCAAGCTATAATAACGTCTCTCTAGTTAGCAAATGTTTATGCCTCTCTGTAATTTTCTTTTCCATATGAAAATAGACCTGTCATCCTACATGGTCGGCCAGCTGCCTCGGGGATGTCGCTGATAAGCAGGAAGGATGGCTGGTCCTGCCGTCTGCAGGGCTGGGTCTGCGTCTCTGTTCTGGGACAGGCTCTGGGGTCCACTTTACAAGTGTCACTTACGAGGGAGCGAGTGTGGATCCTAGGAGGAATTAGGACACAGCGGGCTGAGCAGCGAGTGGCACTAATGCTCTAAAGCACCCCTGCCGCCAGGCAGGAAGCGGCGCCTTATGCATATTTCAGCAGTGCTCGGCCAGTGAGTGGGTCCAAGGGCCCCACCCTGGCACCTGTCCAGATCCAGACTGCGGGGCCTCATCCCAGGCCGGCCGACTCACCTGGGCATCTGAATTCTGGTGTACTCTTCTGCTGCCTGATTTCCGTGCATCTCAAGGCCTGGAGGGTGAGCTCTTGGAGCACAGAGGAACGTGGGGAAGTGTCTTTTCCACAACAGACGTGGGCCAGCCAGGCTTCCCTCCGGAGTTCACTTCCCTTTCCAATAACTGGATGATCCCAACACCCTTACCCTTGAACCAGGCCCTAACTGATCATCAGGGGCATCCCTTCAGCAGGTATTTATTGATGCCTGACGAGTTGCTGGTGCCCCGGCTGGAAGCTGGGGGAGGTCGCTCTGCTCCTGGAAGGGTACTTTCCAGATGGAACACCAGGCGTGCGCGCAGAGGATCATGGCAGAGTCTGAATAGTGTTGCCAGTGGGGACATGGGAGCCGGGGACCCCCGGGCGGCACTGGCTTAGTGTCAGGGCTCAGGGAAGCAGGAGGGGCAGCCAAGCTGAACCGAGGACAGCAGAAGTTAGCCCAGGGAAGGAAGTCTGACCTGGGAGGAAGGGACACCATGCGGCTGGGTACTGGGCTAGAGGGAGCCCGGAGGACGGGGGGCTTCCAGAGCTGTCTGCCTGGCTGCAGCGCAGAGCGGGAGGTGTCCCTGGAGGGCAGCAGGAGTCCCCGAGGGGTTCAGTGGAGTGTCCTGTTCACGTTCTGTAGGGAGCACTCTGGCTGCCCCCCACCCGGCTGGGCGGATCTCAGGTCTGGAAACGGCCAGGGCTGTGGCTGTCGTCCAGGTGAAAGGCCAAGGCCACCTGGGCCCAGGGAGCAGGTCTAGATGGACACCCGTCCACAAGATCAGGGTCCCGCCAAGGGAGCCGAAGTCTGTGCCGGCTGAGTGACTGACCCTGGGCAGCGTGGGAAGGTGTGAGGAGGCCGAGTCAACAAGCGGTCACCTGGAAGCCCACCCCCAAGCAAGCATCACGCCTCCCTCCAGCAGTTTCCTGACTTTTTCCCCCGTTTGACATTATGTCGCACAGATTTTTCATGCACAGCGGTGATTAAGTTTTCATGCACTTTCTTCAGAGTGGCTGCAGGAGGTCCTGCTGTGTAAACATCATGATTTATTGAAACAGTCCTCTTGCTGGACATCAAAGTTGTTCACATATTTTTCCACCATCATAAAAACACTTCCGTTAGCCAGGCGCGGTGAGCACGGCTGTGGTCCCAGCAGCTCTGGAGGCTGAGGCAGAAGGATCCCAAGTTCGAGGTCAGCCTCAGCAACTTAGCGAGGCCCTAAGCAACTCTGTGAGACCCTGTCTCAAAATAAAAAAGGTGGGTGGCGCTGGGGAGGGGGAATGCTGGGATGTAGCTCAATGGTCAAGCACCCGGGGTTCAATCTCCAGCACTCACCCCCCCCAAATGCTTCCCTTATTTTGACTTAAAGCTTTTTCTATATTTTAGACCATTTTGGAGAATAATTATTAGAGAACATGGACTTTTATGGGCTCAATCTTTCTAGAGAGAGGTGGTCTCCAGGGCGGACTCAGGCGGATCTCATTTGTCAGCTCTCTGTGTTCGCGGACTGGTTCTGAGCGCCAAGGTCTCTGAACACTTGTCAGACTTGGAGCAGAGGGCAGCTGCCCGCCGTGACCCTGACCTGAGACTCCAGGAGGCTCGTCCTCCCCAGAGCCGTCGAGGACACAGACTCCGACCCCAGACACGCGAGGGTCTGGACCCGGCTGCTGGCTGTGTCACAGCCTCAGGCCGTTCATCCTGCCGGGACCTCGGTTTCCTCATCCGTCCGATGGCCGTGACGGGCGCAGCTTGGTGGGCCAGAACAGGACGGTGAGGCCAGCACGTGAGGCACTGGCTGATCTTGAGCAGCAGGTGAACAGTCACGGTCCAGTTATGTGGCCTCACAGAACCTGCGGTGCTGACCCGTGGAGTCGGGGCAGCGGTGTGTTCAAGAACGGGGACGCTGGGGCCACCCGCCTGCCCCTCCCTCGCTGGCTCTGTGACCCTGCACAGCCTGTGAGCCCCAGCTTGCTGTCCTGCGACCTGGACAAGGTGATCTGCCCGTGACAAGGCTCGATGTGAGTTTGTAAGAGAATCCAGGCAGGCGAGGTCTGAGGACAGAGCCCGGCCCCGGGCGTGCCAGAGGGAGGTAGCCGGGGAGGACCCGCGTGTCCGCTGGCTCACGTGGACACGGCCTCTGGCTTCTCCTCGGGAACATCCTGGGTGCCTCGCACACAGCACCCAGAACTCCCATCGCAGGAGCTAGGGGGGTGCACCCTACAGACAGGAAGGTCAGGTTCAGGGGGCCCCGACCCGCCCCCCATGCTGGATTCAGTGGGCACGCTCTGTCCGGTCGCCTTTCCTGGACACCAGGTGACACACGCTCCCCAGGATACTTGACCACTGACTGTGAAGGTGGTTGGACAACGGCCAGAGACACGGTGTCCTTGAGGGCGTGGGGAAGAGTGGCCACCTTCACCGTCCCAAGAACTCCTAATTAAATCTCCGGCTTCCTTTGCCCAAGGCTGGCCCAGAGAGCCTTGATGAGGGCCCTTTCTGCGGAGGGTCACTTCAGGCTGGGAATCCCTCCTGTTCTTCAGAATCCGCTCCGTGTTCTTCTTCCTGTCAGGAGCCTCCTGATAAGTGAGCCGCTGTATTTCCCACGAGCTTGCCGGGGCTGGGAGAAGGGAGCCATTGTGAAATCGGACCCCGAGTCCCCAGAACGCACAGGTTGAGCTCCTGAGCATGACGTTCCCGGAGACAGACTGTCAACAGCAGCAGGGGACGTGCAGTCAGGCAGACACGGGAGAGGTGACAGAGGGACAGGGAGAAGGGGCACTGTGACATTGCTTAAGCTGGTTTCAGGATTTCTTTTCCTTCCAAATTTGCAACTGAAAAAATCCCGGAGGAAGGCGTCAGCGTGGTGCGTGGTCTAGGAAGAGGCTTTACAGAAGAGCTCGGGTAGGAGAAGCGTTTGTCATTAAGAGAATGAGACCGACGCGCCCTGCCTGCCCGGACCCAGCATTAGGTTCAGGATGGAGCAGGGTGAGTCCGGGTCCTGGTGGGCAGAGGCCCTACGGGGGCCCTGAGGGTCCGGCAGGCCCAGGGCAGGAGGTCCTAGTTCACGTGGCACTGGGCAAGCGCCTATCTTCATTTGTATTTTCTCCTTTACACACTACACATACTGATGCCGATTCTTCTGAGTGGCTTTGAGAGTTGCCAAAGTTTGTGTAAACACGTGTGACATAGGATGAGCCACACAATCCAAGAAATCCCGATACCTGTCAAGTGGTCTCCAGGGACTAGTCTAAAAATGAAGCAAAGGGACCCGAAACCCTCTCAAAGCCGGCTGCCTCAAGTTTCATAACCCGGAGCCTCCCAGCCCAGGGACTTCACAGAACATTACAGACAGATGGAAAGCGTCTCTCTCTTGCCCGTGCATCCCACCGCCAACCCTGCAGCCATTTCCCTTCCACCTGGCAGCCCGGGACCCGGGACGGAAAGGTCCGAGAAGAGCTCTTCTGCAGGATCAACGGTGACTGCCCAGAGCAAGGGGACAACGTGCTGACTGCTGCTACCCCCTCCGGACAACCCACACGCCATTTCTTGAAAGCGTGCTCCATGGACCAGGGGCATCTGTGTCTCTATGAGCTTATTACAGATGCGACGTCCAAGCCCCCCAGATCCCCAGTCAGAGCCTGCATGTCCACAGGCCACCTGGTGATGCCCACGTCCCTGGAATTGGTGACACGCTTCTTCTCCAGGCTCAGGGCAGGGCCGGCCCCTCCCTGTCACCTCTCTGGAGCCTGTGGTGTACTCTGCAGCCCTGGTCAACCCGTGGGACTCGTATGTGGACACTGTGCTGACTTCTGACTTTCCCTACCAGACTGCCCACCCCCCAGGAGCAAGGCCCTGGCTCACCCTCATCCCCGGGTTCCAGTGGAGTTCCTGGACCGTGGGTCACTCACTTAGCCTCGGGGAGTGGGACTGGTTTCCTGAGGTGATGGCGTGCGTGTGTGTGTGTGTGTGTGCGCACACGCATGTGTGTGTGCAAAGCCATCGAAATCTCACAGGGTGGGTGAAAAGCAGCCCATCCTGGTGTGCTGGCCACTCGTCTTTGTTGACCCAAACACCTGAATTAGAGCAGTGTCGGGGGGGGGGGTCAAAACTGATGTAACTTGGGCTCCTGGTTTCAGAGGCTCAGTCAATGGAGGGCTCCGAGACTCCAGGCCTGAGGTGGTGCAGAACTTCCTGGAGGAAGGGCTTCATAGAGAGAGCTGCTGGATGCAGGGAGGGGGAGGGAGAAAGAGAGGGGGAGGGGAAGGGAGAGGGAGAGGGAGAGGGGGAGAGAGGGAGGGAGACAGAGAGGGAGAGGGAGAGGGAGGGGAAGGGAGAGGGAGAGGGAGGGGGGAGAGAGAGGGAGACAGAGAGGGAGAGAGAAGGAGGGAGACAGGGAGAGGAAGGGGGAGGGGAAGGGGGAGAGGGAGGGAGGGAGAGGGAGAGGGGGAGAGAGGGAGGGGGAGGGAGGAAGAGAGAAAGGACCAATGCACCAGGGACAAACTATGACCCCCGAAGGCCCAAGCCCAGTGCCCCACCTCCTCCAGCCACACCCCTGCCCACATCGCCCACCCAGGACCATGGCCTCTCACTATTGATCCCTCAGTGGACTGGTCCCCCAGCTAAGCTTCAGCTCCCCTGATTTAACCACTTCACCTCTGAACACTCCTGCATCGTCTCACACTGGAGCTCTGGGGACATCCGAATCCAAACCTCACCTGTGGCCCCAACACCACTGGGGAGTGTGTCTGAGCACCCCATCGGTGTTATTGAAGCAAATGTGGAGGGGAGAGCCCCCTCCCCAATTACAGAAAAGGTTGTTTCTTTGCTGGGTCTGGCCAAGGACGGATCTCAAGGGGATAACACACTGGTTTGGAAGGCCACAAGTCGTGAGGTTTGGGCACATCACATGCCATGAATTCCTCACCCCTTTTCTCATGTTTTGGGGTGCAGAATTGTGAGCCCTCAGAACCTCCCATGCAGCTGTGAGGACCGGCGTTCACGTGCACCTCTCCGTACCAGTGGCACCTGTCAATCATGAGCAGGGGTGAGCCCTGGTGCAGGGCGCAGATGACCCTGGCCGATGACCCTGGCAGACTCGGTGCTGAAGGAAAGAAACCCACACAGAAGGCCGTGGGGGGGGGTGGGGGCCATTCATGTGAGGCGGACAGAAGAGGTCCATCCAAAGAGGCGGAGGGCAGGTCGGGGGCTGCGGGGGGCTCGCGGGAGGAGGATGGGGTGCAGAGTCACCGTGTGAGGGCCCAGACCTCCTGTGAGGGTGGTGAAATGTCTTGGCGCTGTTGGGGGTGGTGCGCGCAGCACTGTGAAGGCGCTGGATGCCCTGAGCGGTCTGCTGTTAGGTGAATTTCACCTCCAGGATCGGCACCCATCAAGCAGTGGGTGTGAGCCCAGCAGCTGACCAGCCCCTCCAGTCCCCCTGGGTTCCGACTCCTGACCTGAAAGGGCACCAGGCACAGGCTGTTTAGCAAGTTCCCCAGGTCGGGTGGAGGGGGTGCAGGGGTCACGCTGCGCCCGGTGCCTGAGAGTGGCTCTGGGGTCCCCTGCTGAGTCTGGGTTCTGTCTCTACCCCACCCCATACCTGTTTCCTGTTCTGGAAAAGTGAAAACTGTGATATTTACCATGTCAGGGCTGTTAAAATCACACCAGACGATGGTAACAAGGCACGTGGCATCCATTAGACGCTAAATAAATTGATATTATGAGGAGCACATGTCAAAACTGATTGTAAAAGTTAAAGACATTCGATTATAATGTAATGAGGTGTTTTTTTTTTGTTTTTTTAGTTTTTTTTTTATGATTATTTGAAGACACTGGGCTTTGTTGGGGTTGGAAGCTTGAAAGGGGAATAAGAATACAAAGTAGTCTAGATGATCCTAGGTGATTTTACTTTCTTGGCATCAGTGGGTTTACATAACCACATCTGAAATTCAGCTGTTGGATTCACAGCAGCGACAATCCCTCTCAATCAGGGGTTAAAAACAAATGGCCCCTCATCTGAAAAGACCCTGAAACTCTCTTTTGTCTTTGGGAAAGAAACAGGGACCAGAGGGGTCGCGAGCTCTTTGGCGTTGAGGAAGGAGGTCTGTATTTTGTGACACTGGAATCTCAACAGATCTCTTTTTTTTGGCCTGCGCTGTCCTCTAAGAACCTAATTGGTGGCTTCTCCAGTGACCTCCTACAGTCGGTGGCAAGGACCCTGAGTTGAGCTCCCGGACGGCCCGCCTCCTCCTGTCTCAGCTTCCCTCCACCTGATTGCGGCTGGTGCGGCTGCTCCTTTTACTGTGGACTTTCCTGTGAGTTGCCTCGGACGGACGGACGGATGGACGGACGTGGCCTTGCTGGTCCTGCCTGGGGCTCTGGAGTCAGACTCTGTGGCTCTGAACGCGGCCCTGTCCCTTCCCAGGTGTGTGGCGTCAGACGCGTTTCTTCCCTCGCGGAGCCTTGGTTTCCTCATCTCTTTGGTGGATGTCACTGCGGATGGGACAGAGGACTTAGTGAGATGGTGGGTCTGTGAAAAGCTTGGTGCGTCAGGAAGCTAGCCCCCGGAAACGGCGGCTCTTGTCGTCCTCTGGGCTCTGGGACCTGAAGCCACCTCTCCAGGTCATGCAGTGCCTGGGTAGGTACCACCCTGCAAAGCACCCGTCTTCCCCCGAGGACCCAGGGTGCCTCCTGAATTCTCTGGTCTCGATTTCTCCCTTCCAGCAGGTGCGACCCTCTCCCCACCAGAGACCCTGCTGTGCTGCTGTGGGGACTCCTGTCCTGGCCTTTTGAGTCACCTTTGTAATTTCAATTATCTTAAAATACCTTCTCTCTTTCCTCCTGCTTTGGGCTGGATGAGTTGAGTGGTACCCCTCTCTCTCTCTCTCTCTCTCTCTCTCTCTCTCTCCTTCCGTGCAGTTCCAAGGGCTCTGAACTTCTCTAACAAGGCGGCCTAGTTAACAGGCGCATCTTCATAGAAAGCCAGTACCAGACGCACTTGGATTGTTTTCCTAGAAATCAGACTCGCCAAGGTCCCCTGGTGTCCCCGGGCTCTCTGTGGGACAGGGGTTCTCTGTGCAAAGCTGCGAAGGTGGCTCCATCGAGATCCAAGGGACAAACAGCTCCAGGCTTGTCCAGCACCCGTGATGCTGGCCCTTTCCTCCTGGGTGGGGAAGGAGCTGCGAGGCCAGCAGTGGAGGCCACTCTAAGTCCACCGTGAGCCGGGACCCTGCAGGGTGCCTCCCCGTCCCCTCTCCTGCTCCCTGTGAGGTGGTCATCAGTTCTATCTGCAGAGACAGGTAAAGGGAGGCACAGGGGCTGAAGCCACTCTCCGGAAGCCACGGGGCTAGTGAGGTCAGGTCAGCTGGACATGGGAGGCTTCTGGACGTTGGGGACCTGCTGATTACTTCGGTTGTGGCAACAGCATCCGAGGGTAAGCCGATCTCCAAACTTTTCAAATGCTGCATGTTGAACACGGGCAGGTTTCTGTAGATCAATTACATTTCCGTGAAGTTATTTAAAACAAAACAAAACACCTTCCCGCTGGGCACGGTGGTGCGCGCCTGTCATCCCAGCAGCTCGGGAGGCTGAGGCAGGAGGATCGCAAGTTCAGAGCCAGCCTCAGCAACTCAGCGAGACCCTGTCTCAAAGTCAAACATTTAAAAAAAGTCCTGGGCTGTGGCCCAGTGGCTAAGAGCCCCAGGGTTCAATCCCTGGTTTCAAAACAAAACAAAACAACAACCACGAACCTTTCCATAAGGACTACCTTTGCCCTGCCCCCTTCATTTGAGAAGAAGGGGAGCCTCAGGGAGAGGCAGGCACAAACCCAGGGCCCAGCTTCACGTCCCACCTCTCTCCTCCATGGGGTATTTTGTGGTCAGTTTCCAAATCCACGCACCTTCTGCCAGCAGCCGCCATCTTCCGGAATTTTCCTGATCCCTCTGATGCGGGGAGCCCCTTGCCTCTGGGGCTTGTTGTCTGTGCCAGACAGGGCAGCCTGCAGGTCGTCAGCCTCGCCCTGGAACTCCAGCTCACGTTGCAGGAGCTCTCCTCATTACGGACAACTCTGCATTTATTGAGCTCCTGTTGGATACAGGGCTCTGGATCCAGTGGGGTCCATTCCCCAGAGGCCACTGCAAAAGATAATTTCTTTCTCTTGCAGAAGCTTCTCTTGGCTCCTGGAATCCAGCCCATCTCCAGGGCAAGGCGAGCTGCTGCAGAGGGTCCCGCTGCCCCTGAGCGGAAGCAGGCTGAGGAGGTCCTCAGCCCGGGGGTGTCCTCCTACTTAGGGTCACTCAGGGTCCAGGCCCGCGGGAGCTCCGCTGGCCTCAACATGATGATCAACGTCACTCCTGACAAGGACAGTCCGCTGGTGGGAGGGGACAGCTCAGGGAGGATTAGGCAGGAAAACTGACAAGGGACCTGCCACTCAACCCCACCCCATCCCGTAGGTCGGAGCCCGTCTCAAGGCCAGTTCCATCTGCGAGAGACGCTGGAGCCGGGGTCTGTGAACCAGAAAGAAGGGAAAGTGGGCTCCGGGTCAGGGCGCGGCCTCCGTCAGGCAGAGCCGGCTCCTCCTCTCCGTCACAGCCTCCCCTCCTTCTCTTGCTCTGGGCAGCAGCCCCTGACCAGGTCCCCTCCCCAGGGCCTGTGTGAGGGCCAGTCAGGTCTTCCGCTCCCCGCAGCAGCAGCGGTCTCTGCTGACCTCCTTCCTGTTGTGAGCTTTCCTTCCCTAAACCCCACAGAGGGCAGGTTCTGCTGGAGGTCGGGAGAAGGGAGGCCCTCGTGGCTCTGGGGCTCAGCGTGTGCCAGCCGTCCCTTCAGGGGAGGCCACTGAGTGACACAGAGGGTTGTCAGGGGCTCAGGGCTTTGGAGCAGGACGGGGCATCCCTGCTTTCTGCCGCCAGCACAACCGAGTTCCAGCTGGCCAGGGACGGGGAGGTCCAGGGTCACACGCCAGCTCCTCACCCAGGGGCTGTGAGGACCTGGGTAATGGCTGCCCCTGGCGCCCCCTGGAGTCACCAGGGCATTAGTGTCTCAAGAGGAGCAGAGTCACAGGAAGTATGACTACAAAGGGGACTTAGGAGGCTGGCTTACTGACCAAGCTGGACAGTCCACAGTGGCCGTCTGCAGGCTGGAGAGCTGGAGGGACCAGGAGCTGCGCAGCCCAGGAGGCTGAAGCCCCAGGACAGGAGGGGTCAGCGGTGCCACCCTAGTCCCCACCAAAGGCTCCTGGGGAATCACTGCAGAGTCCCTGGCAGAGTCCACTGTGGGAAAGTGAAGAGTCTGATGTCCTCAGGGACGGCAGCTGCAGGCAAGAACCCGGTCAAGAACGGAGCTCCCATCGGCTGTGCTTCCTGGGTCTTACCCATCCAAGGCACCGTCCTGCTGGACGGTGCTGTCCACAATAGCCCCCCACGTGCCGAGTGATCCTGGACACCCCTCATCTACACACCCCGAAGCCTCATGATCTTGGGCATCTCTCAATCCAACCAGGTTGGTGCCTCCAATGAGCCATTACAACAAGGACATGCTGAGTCCAGGGCTGGCCTGGCGTGGGGGGCCGCGATGTTAGCAGTTCTAGGCGCCAGTGGGAGTCCCTAAGCTCCCGGGGGACTCGGCCTCGTCCTCCTTGTTCCTTGGGGTTTTCTGGCACCGGGCCTTGGCAGCGTGGCGTCACGAGGCTTTGCGATCCCTCTTTCTGGTATCTAAACCTGAGTTTGCCTGAAGAGCACCCGGGTGGGACTGGTGCCTCCCTGCGTGCTGTGACTTGGACTTTCTTCTCTGCTGGGCTTCGCGAACAGGCCTCAACTGGACCCGCTGGGCAGGGGGGCACTTTTCAGAACAACCCGGCGTCAGTCACGGAGCATCTGTCTTGAGTCCGGATGGGCAGCAGTTGGCCAGCTTGCTGTGGCTCTGCCTTGGCCTCCTCCTGGAACTGCCCTCTCCCGGCCGCTGGGGGATGGACACGCGGGGGTCACACACCCTTCCAGATAAGGCCTCAGGGCAGAGAGAGGAAGAAGCAGATTTCGAAAATGGTGCTACGTATACAGAAATCTACCGCTAAGACAGAGTGATGTGTTAATTACCAATAAAATAAAGCTTCAAAACAGAATCAAGAGCCAGGCCCAGTGGTGCAGGCCTGTAATCTCAGGAACTCAGGAGGCTGAGGCAGGAGGATCACAATTTTGAGGCCTAGAGAGACCCTCAGCAACGTGGCAAGACTCTGTCTCAAAATAAAAAGGGCCGGGGATGTAACTCAGAGGTACAGTGTCGCTGATTGAACCCCCAGAATCTAAATAAATAAAGACAAACAGAAATAGAAATGAGCTCAGCCTGAAAACATGGAATCCACTGGAGTCCCCGACCCCGTCTAGCGTGACAATCTGAACGTCCGTGCATCTGTGCGGCAGGTTTCCGTTGTTCTTGTTCTGCCCGAGTTAACGGGGTTGCAGCCCCTGCGTCAGAAGTGCCTTCCCTAAAGGGCCGCCCGCTGGTTTGTGAATGTTAGATAGCGCCTCACCCTGAGAGCAGCCACAGGATGAGGAAGGCCACGGGACAGGATGGCCTGCACTCTGTCCCCGTCCGCCTGTGTTCCATGGTGACGGGGGTGGAATGGGAGTTGTTGAGATTTGGGTACCTATTCGGCTTTTCTGTCTGAGCTGAGGGCTTGGGCACCTCACCCGCCGGCGTGGGGGAGGCCCCTGACAAACCTTCTCTGGGACAGTAACGGGAGAGAGGGGTCTGCTACCATAGCGCCTGAAAGCAAGAGCCACAGCCCAGGGGGCAGTGGACTATGTCCCTGTCATTTCCAAAAAGTCACCTTGCAGGATTTCCAGGAACCGTGGAGTCTTTGGACTTTGGAGATTTCCTGTGCCGTCTGTGAACCTCTGTAGCTCCTGAGCTGATCGCTTTACCCACAGTAGTTTATTTTAGTTACTCTCCTGAGTCTCCCTTTTCACATGAGGGTCTCGCTCTGTCTGGGCTGTTTGTCGGAGAACCCTGAGAACTGCGTCACCTAATGGCTTCTTGAGAAGACCCTGGAGTTAGGGTGTCAGATTCGAATCCCAGTCCTGTCATTCACCAGCTGTGTGAGCTTGGGCAAGCGACCTAACCTCTCTGAGCCTCAGTTCTCTGACTGTAAAGTGGGGACAATCTTGGCATGTGCTTTTGGCCTGTGGACATTAAGTGAGATAATACATTCATGTCTGCATGTTAGTGTGGCGTCTGGCTGGTGACTAATACTTACTGTTGATATAAAGTTCAGTCTAGCCGACTCCACTGTGCTCAGCCATCTCACCCTGCCCCCCCTTCCTGCTGAGCCCACTCACATAGAAGCTGACCCTTCTCCCCTGCCACCGGCCCCCTGACCACGTCTCACAGGCGTTAGCTACTTGCTGAGTAAGTTCAGAGGCTGCCAGTTTTGAGAACTGGGTGACTGGGTGACTGGTACTCGCGCCTCCTGTCCCCGTCACTTGGGGGTTTGAAGCCTGCTGTCCACCTGCAACAGCAAGGGCTTAGCCCGCCCCCGTGCACAGCCTGGATCCTGACCTAGGAGGTCAACGCTCAGCGCCAAGCACCGCTGCTCTCGCTGCAGAGAGCGCCCACAGGCTCCAGACAGTGACTCTGCTGTCGCCTCTGTCCTTGGTGTGTCCGAGTGGTCAGTCCTGCATCCGGTTCCCTTTCACTTCCCCCAATGCCAGCTGTCTGACCTTCATCACGGAGAAACACACTGACCTGGTGATGTGGCGATTGCTGACCCTGAGCTGCGAACCTGAAGGTGTGGCTCATCCGGAAAATTCTGGGAAGTGCTTCCCGCTGTGTTCACACTTGGGTATCCAAGTCGCCCCCAGACACCAACCCTGACGCAGGTTGACCCTGGGAGGTGGCATGGGGCAGGCAGGGCCAGAAGCTGAGCCGAGCAGCGAGGGCAGCGGTGCCTGGGCGTGTGGGAGTCTCCCACGGGAGGGTCAGGTTGGCACAGCAGCGAGCAAGCACAAGGGGAGTGGGTCAAAATGACCCTCGGTGGGTACCGAGAGAGAGCGGCTACTGACGTGGGGACAAAGAAGCTCCGGCAGGTGCCTGGCCCAGGAAGAATGGGAGCCCAAGGGAACAGCTTCTCATTGTGTGGGAGTCGGCATCTTGTGTGGCCAAACCCGCGGGCACGTCGGCAGGCGCGGAGGCCGTGTCCCGGGGAGAGGCTCTGCTCCTGAGACGTGGCGTCGCCGGGTAAACGGAGTCTGTTTGGTCACTGCCCGCGTAGCTGGCCCATAGCAAGGGACTCCCTAGGGACGTGAAAGAGAGCCCTGGAGTCATCTTTGGCGCGACCCTGAGGTCACGTGCTCTTACTCCCACGCTCTTTCCTAGTCTCCTGTCCTCTGTCCCCATCTGGATGAGGGAAGCGACCGTATTTCACCAGGTGAGAACTGAGATTTCCAGAGTTCTCTCGGTGGGAGGTGTCCTCCTGGGTACTTTTGAATTCTTTGTCCCATTGAATATCCCCTAGTGCCAGGAATAGTCATCACCATTGTCCTCATATCACCCTCAAGGGGGTAGAGGCACAGAGAGGTTAGACAGCTTTCCCAGGGTCACACAGCTGGTAAGCAACTCTCTGTCCTCCAAGCCCTTTCATTTCTCGCGGCATCCTACGGCCACTGGGAAAGTAAAATGAGTTTTGCCAAAACTGAATAATAGTCTTTCTGCCCCTTAGAGACGGAGGGCGGTCAGAGCATAGATTTCAGGAGAATGCCATTTTTGACGTCCCTTTTGACCCCATTTAAAGCTCTTCTCCTGCACGCTCCACTTTCCCCAAGGCCAGGGGAGCGCTTCACGAAGCAGCGTGATTCTGTGTGATACTTGGCTCAATGCAGGGGTCGCAGGCCTGGGTCCCTGGGAGTGACCTCATGCAGCGAGTTCCTCTGAAACCCGGTGGATAATAAATTCCCTTCCCTCCTTTGTCATCCTCCGCCTCCCCGGTTAGAGTCAGGTGGCCGCGGCCCTGCAGCTTCCTGACCCCGCGGGAACGTCCCACTCCCTTCTGCAGTGAGAAGCCTGTTCCTGAGAAGCAGCTGCCCCTGTAACTGGCCGGAGATCCCAGTGCGTCATAACCGGTGGCCAGGATGACGGCGGGGGGGCGGGGCAGGCAGGAGGGGACCAGAGGTGCTGGGGCTGCTGCTCAGCAAGTGCCCAGCGGGAGAGCGCTGGTGGCAGGCGCACCCCACCCCAGGCAGCACTGGCCTCGCCCACACCCCGCGGGAGGCTGTGCAGAAAGGGTCCCTATTCTTCTGCCACAGGACGATGCTGTCCCAGGAACCACTGGTCATCACAGTCCCCCTCCTGTATTTCAGGGAGGACTCAGCCCACACAGGTGTCTCAGAGGACGCTTCTTGTCATTGTCAGAGCAAGGCTGCTCTCCCTCCTGCCCGGGCCGTCACTGCTCATTTCTGGGCACACGCCGTGAAGCTCCATGGGGGCCGCGCTTGGCGAGGGCGTCCTGTCTGAATGGTGTCCTTTGTCTTGAGCAGGCTCGGGAGCAGGTTCAAAGCTCCTCGTTCACTGACGTGGACAGGCTCCAAGTGGCCTCTGTCTCAGCTATTTTCCAGTCCTCTCCTCGGTGACGGCACAGCCCTGCCAACAGCCCACGACCCTCCCTTGTGCTCAGAGGGGCCTAGAGACCTGGCAGGGTGCCTCCCCAGGCTGAGAACAGTGAGCGCCACGCGTAACAGAAGTGCCGCTGCCGGGCCCCCTCAGAAGAGGAAGGACGGGGCCCAGAGGAGACAGGCTTGGGGGTCTCCCATCCAACCTCCGCGAACAGCTCTGTGAGGTGTGACCGTCTCCCTTCACCTCTCTGTGGCTCAGTCTCCTTCTCTGTCAAATATCAGGGTCCCCATGTTGTGCCAGATGTGCCACCTGGGATATGTCACTCGAGCCCCATCCCAAGTCCAGGATGAGGTCAGACCCCCATTTTGCAGACGAAGCAGAATGGGGAGCTTCACATCCTTTGGTCCCCTGCACCCACCTTTCCTCCTTAGCTATGGGTCCTCAGTTCTCTAAGCAGAAGATGGACGTTGGGCCCCCACCACAACTGGACCATGCTACTCCAACCTCACCTTGGCTCCAAGCCCACGACCCAGGTCAACTAGAACCCCCAGATGTCAGAGGGATGTTGTTATTAACCCACGTATCGAAACACGATCCTCAAATCAACTTTGTGCCTCTGCAGGGATCAGGGGCAAGTTAGCGGGTGCAGCAGGTGAACCCCGCCGTCCCAGGGACTTGACACAGTCACATTTTATTTCTTACTCACAAAACAAGGGGCACCAAGACACACCGCCTCCAGGGTCACGGTGGCAGAGGGGGAGAGTGCTGAGAGGGTCACCTGCCTCTCAACCCCTCGACCTGGAAGTGGCGCACCTCTGAACCTCAGCACAGGTCACCTTCCCATTGCGTGGGCCACACTGTCACGGGGCCAGCCTCAGCCAAGAGGGACAGTGGGAAACGCAGAAGGGTACGTGGTGGGGACCCTGAGGGGCCTGTGGTCCAGGCAACCCGGGGCATCTCCAGCCCCACCACAGCCAGGGCCTTCATCCGCTGCCCCGTGTGGAGGCTGGTCCAGGGGGCCATGGGGTCTGAGGGGTCCTTCCACAGAGCCAAGGGGGCCACAGGGGGTCGGCCACGCCTCCAGTAAGGGGTGGCTCCATCAGACGAGCACAGTTGAGATCTTCTCACAAGACACCTCCTCTCCCCCGTCCCTGGACATGTGCCTCTCGTTGGCCTCTCCGGACTCTCTGGGTGGTGGTGGCCGATGAGAAGCTGGACTTGGAAGCAGGACGGGAGGTGGGAGCGTCTGAGAGACCGATTTCAGCGACCTTTGCCAGCTCATTTTGAGACCTGGGAAGATCTCGTTCCCTTCACAGTCCTCCTGGAAGAGGGGAGCCCCTTCCTCCCAACCCCACGGCCAACCCCATCATGGTCTGGCTGACCGCAGGCGGGTGCTGACCTGTGCTCACCACCCTGAAAGGGCCTGCCCACAGCCAAGAGCCCCCTTGGGGACTGGGGTGTCAGAGGACAGGGACAAGTGTGGTCCTGCCTCCCAAGTCTCTCCCCAGGACTCCTCCCTCTAAGCACCGGCCGGCGAGGGGGGCACACAGGCTGGGGAGTCCCAGGGACACCCTCCTGGGAGCAGAGGGGAGGGGGACCTATAACACGTCACCTGCTCCTGTTGTCAGGAGGCGGATGACGCTTTTTGCTTTCTCAAATTTTCAGAAGCCATTCCCCTGCACCCCCCACTAAGTCAGAAGGATTCCCACCAGAAGAAGGGGAAAATCAGAAGACACCATTTACAGGTAACTATCAGAACCTCTGTCGGAACATAAATTTTTACAGACTTTCCAGAAAACAGTTTGCCATATACATCCCGAGCTTTGGAAATATTCTACCTGTCTGTGCAGTGATTCCACTCTCAGGAATTTATCGCGAGGAAATAATCACAATGAAAACAAATCAGGCCTACTGAAAGACGTCCAGGAAAGTATTACTTGCAATAATGAGATTTTAGGAATAATCTACGAGTCCAATAGGAGGATAAAATGGTAATGACGGTGTAGCCCTATGACAGTATTAGATAGCTACCGAAATGGTGTTTGAATCCTTTTTATGATGTGGGACCCGTGTGCCCAGGCTGAGACTCAGACGCTGAGTACAGACACGTGTGCTAACAGAATAAGGTGGCACCAGGGCCTTCAAATGAAGGCTGTGCCATGGAGGGGCGCTACTGGTGTTGCATCTTATTTCTTTATATTTGTCTTTATCTTCCAAGTTTTCTTCAATAAACATATACTGTTGTTTTAAGTCAAAAAAGAACAAAATAAACAACACACATATTTGGGGTTTAATAGATCTCCTTAACTGGAGAAGACCACGATTCTTGTTTATTTATTTATCTATGTGCACCGCTGAGGATAGAAACAGGGCCCCTTCGGCTGGGCAAGTGCCCTCTACCCCTGAGGTATACCCCGACCCCAGTTCTTATTTTGATTATTAAGCCTCAAAGTAACAGAGACATCTTCAACAAGGGGGCAAATTCCACAAAAGATGCTTTCTGTTAAGAGTCACGCTGAGATGTTTTGGCAAGAGGGACAGGGACCTGGGTAGGTAAGGGACGGGGACGTGGGTAGATGAGGGGAGGGGACGTGGGTAGGTGGGGGCGGGGACCTGGGTAGGTGAGGGACAGGGATGTGGGTAGGTGAGGGACAGGGACGTGGGTAGGTGAGGGACAGGGACGTGGGTAGGTAAGGGACGGGGACCTGGGTAGGTGAGGGACAGGGACGTGGGTAGGTAAGGAATGGGGACCTGGGTAGGTGGGGGCGGGGACCTGGGTAGGTGAGGGACAGGGACGTGGATAGGTGAGGGACAGGGACGTGGGTAGGTGAGGGACAGGGACGTGGGTAGGTGAGGGACAGGGACGTGGTAGGTGAGGGGTGGGGATGTAGGTGGGGGGCGGGGACGTGGGCAGGTGTGCGATGTCTCTCTCCTTCTCTTCCGAATAGCCTCCTGGCCTTAGGGATGGGCTCTGAAGCTCTGGCTCCCTCTCATCTGTGCACACTGACAAAGTCAACAATGTGTATTGAGCACCTACTATGTGCTGAACATCACCTCAGTTCTTGACTTCCAATATTGAACCACCAACAAGTTGGTTTTGTTCCCTAATAAAAATATGACTTTGGATTCCTCCCAAGCCTGCGTCATTAGCTGTTTGGTCCAATGCAATTGTTTGGATTCACTTCCCCCTGTCTATGTTTGATAAGCACCCTGGGCTGGATACTAGTCCAAACCCAATCTTCCCAAATGTTAGAATTCATGAATCTCACTTAGTGCTTATTTTAGGTCCAGTTTCAGGAAATTTTGATTTGATAGGAATCCAGCTTTTTGATTTATTTGGCATTTTTCTACTAGTACTAATAAATGGGTTCAGCAAAGTTGCAGGATACAAAATTGACATAAAAAATTAGTAGCATTGCTATATACTCACAGCAAATTATATGAAATGGAATTTAAGAAAGCAGTCCAATCTAAATAGCTAAAAAAAACCCTCAGAATAAATTTAACCAAAGAGGTGGAAGATTTTTAATATGAAAACCATAAAATCTTTTTTTTTTAAAGAGAGAGTGAGAGAGAGAGAGGGGGAGAGAGAGAGAGAGATTTTTTTTTTATATTTATTTTTTAGTTTTCGGTGGACACAACATCCTTGTTTGTATGTGGTGCTGAGGATCGAACCCAGGCTGCACACATGCCAGGCGAGCGCGCTACCGCTTGAGCCATATCCCCAGCCCCATAAAATCTTGATAAAGAAATCGAAGAGGACACAAAACGTGGAGAGACACCCCATGTTCATGGAAGGAGAATTCTGTTAAAATGTCCACACTGTTCAAACAATCTACCCATCCCAACAATCCCTCTCACACCAAGGGCAGTCTTAAAATAACCAGAACAACACCTACCTACCTTCTAAGGTTTATATGGAACCACAAAAATGCAAATTGCCAAGACCAGCTTTGTTAAGGTCTGTAAACAAGTCAGGATGGCGCCTGGCATTTTGCCAGAGGGAGTGGTTTGTGAGGTGGCGCCAGTGAGCCATTAAGTGTGGAGATTCCTTATTGGTTGACTGCTGTATCTAGTTTATGTTAATTAGATAAGCTGTGTGGAATGTATAAATACCCCTCCTGTCCTACAATAAAGGGCTCCCACTCCTGCTGCGTCAATGTACACAAGTTGTTCGTCACCCCCTGGTTGTTTTGCTGCAGCCGGACTGTGGCACAGCTTGAACCAGAAGAAAATCCAGGAAGCTTCCCATCACCCGACTTCCAAGTGTACCACAAAGTCCTAGCGACCAAAACCGCACGGTGTTGATATGGACCCAAAAACATCGGGGGATACAGCAGAACGAGGGCCTAGAAGTAGCCTCCAGGTCTGCAGTCAACTGACTCTCAACAGAGATGCTAAGAATGAGCGACTTTTCAATAAATGATGCGGGGGAAAGTGGTTATTCACATGCCAAAGAAGGAAACTCAGCCCCATCTCTCTCCAGCCACAGAGCCCCCTTTTAAACAAGGTTCCAGGGGAGTGATATGGTAGCAGGCCCCCCCCCCCCAAGAAACTGCCCAGAGTGGTTTGAAACACAAGATGGACAACACAAAAGCCCAGACCTTCTCTCTGGGAGCTCAAAGCCTCGGGGGGCACAGAAAGAGCTCTACATTCATTATAAAAGGACTAACAGCACGACAACCCCACCATGACAGCAACGATGAACTAGTAGCCACCTCTACGACTTACTGAGGGCCAGGAGTTCATGAGCAAGGACTCCGTTAGCCCTGGAGAGTGCTCTAGAGTTAGGTATTGTCCCTCCTGCTCAAAAAATGGAGAATTATCTGACCCGCCCGTGGCGCACAGTTGTGTGACACTGCCAACTCCAGGCTTCTGACCCCAAAGCACGTGTCCTTAGTGAGTTCAGCAGCTGGCTCTGCAGAGACGCGGTGGCAGTGAGTAACGCCTGTGGGGTGTGCCAGGAGCCCCGTGACTGGGGCTGGGGGGCCTTTAGGAGGGGGTGCCGAGTGCCTGAGCTGAGCCTGAAGTCCAGGGCAGGGGAGAAGGGAGACAAGGGACAGGGCCGTATGACCAACAACAGAGCCCGGCCTGGGTTTGGAGGTGGCCAGGATTTGGAGGTGGCCACCCCGACGTGACTGCTCTGTGGTGCAGGAGACAGGGGGCGGGCTGCCAGGCACTTCCTGTTCCTCCAAGGGGCCCGGACCTGTGCTGCAGATGCCGGGGCAGGGCCTGGGTACCATGAGCCTCATGTTTGTGAAGGAGGCTTTACTTGGAGAGAAGACAGAGCTCTCCTTGTTTCCAGGAAATGTGACTCTCTAATCCTGGAAATCACCTGGGAAAAAAAATCTTAACTCTAACCAGAAAGGGCAGGAAAGAGGCCATACTACAAGAAAGTTAGTAAAGAAAGTCAGTAGCACTAAGCAGGAGATACAGTGGAAAACAATCCCATCCCTCACAGAAGCAAAGAAGAATAATAATAATTAAAAAAAAACCAAAAACCCTTAAGAGCCAAATGAACCAGATGAAGAAAATTACCAGACTTTGCTGAGGAACATTAAGGAATCCCTCCATTAAGCGTAGAGACGTGCCATACTTTTAAAAGGCAAGACACCGTATTATAAATAGGTTCTCTCTTAATTCATTTACGGATTTAATGCAGTTGCAAAATAAATCTCAGTAGGACAGCTTTTGGGAGAGTTGACAAAATAATATTAAAATGCTTTTGGACAAACACGGGGGTAAAAAGAGCCAAGAAGGAAATCTAGGGAGCTCAGAGAGTGAGATTAGAGAACACTTAATGCCTGTGAGAGCGAGGGGTACCCTAGATTTAGGAGTGTGGCACATTGCATAAAAAATAAAAAAACCAATGGAGGAGAGGAGACAGGTCGGCAGTAGAGGTGAGGGCAACCCAGAGACCCACGGACACAGGTAGGAAAGCACCATCAAAGTGCCATTTTGAGTGGTCAGGGAATTAAGGTCAAACAGGGCCAAGCAAGGTCCCTGGGGGCGCACTTGTCCTGCCTTAGTTCACGACTCACTGCCTCCAAGACAGCACTCCTGCAGGGACCTGCAGTCTCCAGTTTGTTCTCAGCACCAGACCGTCCCCTCCCAGGAGGCCAGCAACTCGCCCTTGTCTTGTCGGCGTCCTCTGAGGAGCACCAAGCACTCCACACGTTTTCCTGGGTGAAGGGACAGAGGGCCCCTGGGGTCCCAGCCTCCGAGGACAGGAGGGCTTCACGTCACCGTGGGCAAACCCTGTGAGTCACGCTCCCAGGATGGCCCTGCACAGAACTGACAGAGTGGGAGAGTCCCATGGCCCCCGCTGTCCCATTTTCTCCTGCTCTTGGAGATTTGGGTTCTGCTGCTGCTGCTTTCTTATTTCTCAGGTGCAGTTTAACTGGGTCATGGATGGAAGAAGTTTGGGGAGGAGAGAGCCATTTCAGAATCTGAGAAACGTTCGCCCCCTCTGTCTTCCAGCAATATTTATTGAGCACCTATTTATGCTAAGAGGGCTCCCAAGACCATGGGGGAGGGTCTAAATTTAGGTGACTTCTGTGTATTATTCCAGATCTTTCTCTAACTTTCTGATTTCAGACAATAATCAATATTCTTGGGTCATTCCTCAACCACCACTGCAAATGGCCTCTTCTGGAGACTTCCGTGGTGGGTCTGGAGGGGTGTCCTCCTTCAGTGGGAATGCCACTGATGGGACCTTGAACCCTGTGCAGGAGATGCACATCCGGACAGAGAAAGACTGGTTCCTGGCTTCTCCTCTTCAGCTCACAGAGACCTCTGAACACTCACGCTAGTTCCCTTGGGACACAGCTCACCCTCCCCGCCGTCTCCGCGTCACATGGAAAGACCTGTGGTGTCTTCTTCACCAGATCACAGCGGCTGACTAGGTGGGACACGCCTGCCCGCAAAGGTCTCCTTTGGCCAACCTGCTCCTGTGCTGGTTCGCCGCATGACCTGGGTCATTAAGTGAGATTCTCTACACGTGCAGGACACCTCCGGCTCTGACCACCCCCAATAAGGAACCAAGACGCATGCCCAATGTTCTCATCATCCCCTCCACCATCGCTACTGCTAACTACCACGAGCTAAGCACCGTGCAGCACCGTGTTCTTGATCTATTTAATCCTCCAACATAGCTTTAGGAAACAGGGGCTGCTCTTGAGACTACTGATTTAAGCCAATGTAATTTTCCACCCGTTATCTATATGCTACAGTAATATATTCAGAGTAATCTCATTTCCTTCTATTTTTATTTCAATTTGACTTGATTTATTTTTATCGGGATCAATTCTGTTCACATAAATATTAGTTAAAAATGTTGCGGCCACTTTTTGACCTGGTGAATATTTAACCGTACCTCTCCTATCTGTAAATATTCCACGATTTTGATTTCTGGGGTGTTCTGACTCTGGACTTTAATAATAGAACTTCAGTGAAAATGATCCCCAAATGATATTTTTATATTGAGTATTTCTGATATGGATTCTATGAAATACGTGTATGTCATCAACTTTCTATACATTTTTTTCCTCCTAAAATTAATTTTCTTTCTCTTCCTTCCCCTCCCCTTTCTTCCTCCCTCCCCTTCTGCCCTCTCTTCCTCCTTCCTGTTGGTCAGAGCCTGGGGGGAGGGGAACAGTAGGGCGGATCAGCCACGGAATGTGGTTAAGACAATTGGCGCAGCTTGACTGGGGGCCACGGATCAGAGCGTGGAAACGCATCAAGGCCAACTTCCTGATTTTCATGGTTGCACCATAAGGTTATTTAGGAGAATATATCTGTGTGGGAAATCCTGGAATATTTGGGAATCGTGGGGCAATCGCATCTGCCATTCATTCACAAAGGGTGCGAAAATATTGATGTTTTTCTTCGTGAATATTTTTCCCTGTTTAAAATTATTACAATAAAGCTCAAAAACATTCTTATCTTAATTGCTACCTAGAATGTGTTTCATTTAAACCCAAAGAGGTGCAGAAAATAACTTCACAAGAAATGTAAAAAAGGGCTGGGGATGTGGCTCAAGCGGTAGCGCGCTTGCCTGGCATGCGTGCGGCCCGGGTTCGATCCTCAGCACCACATGCAGACAGAGATGTTATGTCCACCGATAACTAAAAAGGATGAATATTTAAAACTTCTCTCTCTCTGTCTCTCTCTCTCCCCCACTCTCTCTTAAAAAAAAAAAAAAAGAAATGTAAAAAAAAAAAAGAAAGCAACCAGATAAAAAGTAACAAAATGAAACAAGAAGAGCATCAAATTGTAGCCACCTTCCTTGGGTTCTATTCCTCTGCAGCCTTTATTTGATTTGGGATCCACTGGGCAGACTCCTTAGCCTTCCATTGCTTTACTTTGACCAACTGTAAAATCCAGGTAACGTTAATATCAATCTCCCCAATCTCATTTGAGAATTAAAAACCAGAAACCAGAGAGGGTTTTACATCGGCTGACCCCAGAAAGCTCTGATTTGTGCTAGTCATTTAAAAGCCTTCATTATTAATTTTTTTAACCAAATCTGACGGTGCCAGATCCTGCACGTCTAAACTTTGTCCAGAATGTTCTGTTCTCCCAGCGGTTTCTAGTCACAGGACTTGGCCGCGGACGGCGTTGGCTGCTGTCAGTTTTGCTTTCTGTTGATCATTCTACCAAGTCTAATTTTTTCCTCGGGTCAAATTTTTTTTTCTTTTGCAGATTTCGGTGTCATCAGAAAGCTGTGATTCTTCAGCCAGCGCCTCTGCTGTGACAGACCTCACCATGTGCGGATTTAACAGTTGTCAGCTTTGGTTTGTGCTGTGTGCTTCTGTGAGCTCCATGTATTATGGATTAGATAAAAGACCAATGGCACTTCCCATCTCTCCCTTAGAAAACACTCATCCGAAAACCAGATGTGTGCGTGTGGGTCTACCTGAGGGACACAATGACAACGCGTGACAGTTGCCCTGGATCTGCCTCCTCATCTGGGTTGCCACCTGGAGGGTTGTGACAGGGAAAATGACCGACCTTTAAAGCCCCCTTAACACCAAGACTTCAGATGCCAAGGGCAAGTCACGCCCACATAGAAGAACGCTTCAGGGACAGGCACAGGTTACCCTGGCAAGAGCCCTGGCTTTGGGCCCAAGGTCTCTGACCTTGGATCCTGGTCCAAGTACCACACCCAGGTGACAATCGTTGGGAAAGTCACTTGGCCTTCCCAAGCTCCCGTTGGTATGAGATGGTGGTGATGTTCACCTCTGGAACCTTGGAGACTGACGATGACTGTGGACAGTGTCCTCCAGGGTGGTCGACCTAGGTGCTCAACAGTAGAAGTCCTGATGATCAAAAGCTGCAGCCGCTGTAGCCAGCAGAACATTCTGGGATGATGCAAGTGCTCTATCCTGACATGGAAAATTGTTCCCACCAGCTGTGTGAGGCAGTGGAGCTCTTGAAATGTGGCTGGTGTGAATGACCAGCTGAATTTGTAATTTAATGTAAATTAAAGTAACCACATATGATTTGGCTTCTGCCTGGAACCTCATGGTCATAGATCTAAACATCCCCCAACCTCCCCCCAACCATTTACATAAATAGCACAAAATGCATTCATGCGGAACCGCACAGACCTTCTGAAATGAATCAGAAGTGCTGGTCCGACATCCAAATGTTAGGATTCAAGTGATTTTTGAGAAATACCTATAATTCAAACTTCTCTGTTTTCTGTAAAGGGCGATATTTTGTGATCTTCTTGGCAGAGCTGGCGAGACATTTGAATGGAAACTTCCAAGGGTGAAAGAGCACATTCACCCAAGACCTGGCCATGTGCAGGTCCGTGTGCCTCTCTGATCTCAGAGAAGCCTCTTACCCGCTCCTGGCCGCAGGTGCCATGCGAGACAGCTCCTCTGTCACCAAGCTCTCAGTCTGCTGGGGGACTTGGCTCTTCACGAGTGCCTTGGATGTCCCCGGTTCCACGTGCAGCTGTGTTCCGATTACTAGGGCCGGGCAGCAAATCTCCCCTGAGGCTTAGCTAGCTCCCATCACCGTTCATGACCTTTCAGGGTTTCTGTGGGCCCGAGAGCAGGTGGACCAGGTATCGTGATTTGGGGTCTCTCATAAAGTTGTGGTCACGTCACTATCTGGGGTTGGGGGCCATTCTGGAGTGATTTTCTCTTAAGTGTTCAGTAGCTGATGCTGGTAAGACACAGATGGGGGAGGACCACCCCTCTGTGTCCCTAGAGATTCTGCCCCATGACATCATCATGGGAATGGGCTTCTTACTTGGGCTTCAAAGGCACAAAGAGAGAGAGAGAGAAGGAGGAGCAAGAGGAAGAGAAGGAGGAGGAGGAGGAGGAGGAAGAGGAGGAGGAGGAGAAGAGAGAGAGAAGGAGAAGGAGGAGGAGGAGGAGGAGGAGGAGGAGGAGGAGGAGAGAGAGAGAGAGAAGGAGAAGGAGAAGGAGGAGGAGGAGGAGGAGGAGGAGGAGGAGGAGGAGGAGGAGGAGGAGGAGGAGACCGCCTCAGGGCTAGGGGCAGTGTGCACACAGCACGCAGGTTGCAGGGGCTGGAGGTGCTCAGCATGTTGGTGAAGAGGGGCTGGGGAGGCACAGAGGCCTGGTTGGCTGGAGGCCGGGCCTTCCTATGGCTGTTGGAAGCCCGTGATGCACAGAGGATGGCAGGGAACATCTGCATGGAAAGCATTCTCTCCAAGCGAGACCCAGATCTGGCGTAGGGCCACCACACTGAATTGTCCCCAGATGGGGCAACTCCTCGCTGCGGGGGGCAGGTGAGGTTCTGGAGTGAATGGTGGGTGAATGGATGGTGAGAGGCACCCAGCCTCAGGGACCTCAGAGCACCAAGAAGGCCTCTGAAGTCCCTGTTGAGTCCAGAATGGACCCCATTCAAGTGGCCTCCATGGACCAAGGTGAGGGTGAAGAGCGGGCAGAGAGGCCGGGCCTTGCTCTCCATGATGCTGGGAATCACAGCAGGGGTCTCTGGGTCAGGGGTCTTGCCACTCCAAGCCCCTGAAGTCATGAGGGGAAGGGGTGCCACAGTCAGGTGTTTGGAAGCCTCTGAACATGGTCCAGTCGCCAGGAAGCGTGTGGGGACTCCTGAGGCCACTGTCTTTCCCAGGCATCAGCGGGAGCTTTGATGAGCCTCTCTAAAATAAAACCCTATTGGCCCCATGAACAGATGGCATCAGCAGACCCTTAAAACGTTAGAACAGATGACAGGTAGTCGGCAAGAACAAGGGCTGATCTTAACAGTCTGCACCCAACACTGCTGAGCACTTTATGTGGATGAATTCATTGAACAGTCACAACCGCCCTGTGAGTGAGCTGCCGTCAAATAAGACAGGCTCCGAGACACAAAGTCACTTCCCAGGGCCACACAGCTGGCCGGAATAGAACTGGGATTGAAAGCAGAGGCTCGGGAGTCAGGTGGTATTGGATTCAGATTCTAGTTTGTCATTGCCTGGCTGTGTAACTGTCACCAAGCCACATGAACTCATTAATTCTTAATCTCTTCATTACACGCACACGATAAATCACCTACCCCAGACGGTTGCTAGCAGATCAACAGAATGATGCACACAGAGTCCTTTGCAATTGCATCTAGCACACAGAGTAGGTCTGCAGCCAGCGGCGGCTATGGTCCTTCTCGCTGGAGCTTCTCACAGTTTGGAATTCAGACTCTGCTTATAAATATGGGAGTGAAGGTCGACGCGCAAACCCCTAGGAAAAAGGAAAACAGTGTCCTGGTCGCCAGGCTGACCTCCCCAAAGCCCAGAGCAGCAGGAAGGGGAGGGCTGGCCATGGGGATGACCTCAGAACAAGACAAAGACAGACAGGGCTGTGCCAACCCTCCGCCCGCCCCGGTGCCCTGAGGTCGGCTGAGAAGGAAACACACTTCCACAGAGATGAGAGAGGGTGACTCGGCAGCCACTCTGATGTCCTCGCACGGTTTCATACGTATGTCCTCTGTGGTCCGCAGGAGTTACCACACTGCCTGCTTGGACACTGGGAGCGCCTGGTTTATCCGATGACGCTTTTTGTTGCATGGACAATAGTTCACGTTTCTGCTACGGGAAGGAGGGGTCTGGGTCTCAGTATTCATGTCACTTGGACGGATTATTAAACCATCTGTCCTAACGGAAGCTGGTGGGGTGGCCCACAAATGTCCACTCCTTCCCCCGCGTCCATCTCTCCAGTTTCCTGGGAGAACTGTCTCCCCAGATAGTTCTGACTCTGCCTGGGGCTGAGCCCTGGGGTGATCCCCATGGACGGGAACCCAGGGCAGGAGGTGGCATTGAGTCGGCGCAGGTGTGAGGTTGAAGAGAAATGAGGTCCCAGGATGAGTCCAGCGGATGCATAATTATGGGTTGACTAAGAGCCTGTGCCTAGCGGGAGGTGTGCTCAGCCCAGGCCGGGCCTGGGAGGAAGTCTACACCCTCAGAGGAGCGCCGAGAGGGAGACCTGTGAGGCCCGGGGCTTGGAGCACAGAACCAGGGTCATCGGAGTCATAGCAACAAAGTGGCCCCGGATGACAGAGCTAATGTGGAGGGACACCTGTTAGAGACAGCAGGCCAGGACTCCAAACAGGTCTGCTTGGTCACCCGGTGGGACCGGGACCTGGCTCAGGGAGAGGGCGGTGACTACACCTAGGTTCACCCGCACTGAGGCCCTGGGTGGAATGAGCCCATCAAACAAGGGTCCTTTGACCCAAGCAAGACACTTTCAGGACCAAGAGAATGAAAGTCGCCTGATACTAGGAGCAGGAAGTTGTTCACGGACCAGCTAAGAGTGGTCTCTCCCAAACCTCAGGGAGAGATTCGCTCCCCGCCTGGGCCCAGCTCTAGACAGGAGGCCATCACTGACGTCTGGACCTCAGTCCTCCTCCCAAGAAGACGTGACATTCCCACCAGTGAGGGGAGACCTGGGAGGATGATCTACCTGTGAGCTTTTCACGTCCCTTCTGAGAAAGATTTCATAGAATTACAGGAAGAAAAATTAAATTTAAAAAAGTAAAATGAATTCAAGTCCCTAGATGTCCATTTGAGTTCTGCTTTCATTTTATTTTAGCTCTTTGACCTTGCCTACCCCACCAGGACGGCTCAGGAATCAAATGAGGGCCCCCGGGTTGTGTGCAGAACCAGGCAGGCCCTTTAGGGGCCAAGGTCAGCAAGCAGGAGCCGCGCGTGAGGCTGGCCCTAAGCCTCTCCCCTAGCCCCGGACTCCAGCAGAGCCAAGTGACTCCCCTTGCTTTTCCCTAAGACTTCATTAGAAAAATGTGGTCCGCTCCTGGAAGAGAGTGAAAAGCAGTGATAGATGTCAGCATGCATCGTAAATGTTCAAGCAGCGCTTCTTAAAATTTAATGTGCATCCGAATCACCTGGGGATTTGTTAAAATGTACATTCTGCTTCAGCAAGTGTATTCGTTTCCTGTGGCTGCCAGCACCAATTACCCAAACTGAGTGGCTTGAAACAACATGAATTTATTCTCCTCCAGTTCTGGGGGCCAGAAAGCGAAGACCGTGGTGTCTGCAGGGCTGGGCTTCTGCCGTTTCTAGGGAGCATCTGTTCTAGGCCTTTCTCTCAGCTTCCGGGCCTGCAGTGGTCCTGGAGCTGCCTGGCCTGCAGACCAGGCTCCCGTCCTTGTATCTGTCTTCTCATGCCTTTGTCCCTGTGTGTCTCTGTGCTCTCTGCTGAAGGGACACCAATACACACGGACTGAGGGCCTGTCAATCGCGTCAGCAAAGACCTTTGATCCAAATAAGGCCACCTTCCAAGGTCCTAGTGGTGGGGATATCTTTTGGGGAGGGGGTTCAGTTCTACTCACTACAGTAGGGCTGGGGTGGGGCCTGAGACTCTGCATTGCTGGAGGCTCCCAGGTCCAGCTGGTCCACGGACCACACTTTGAGAAGCAAGACCCTGGAAGGTCTGTGGCCCTGATCATTGGCGGTACTCAGGTGTGCTGTGGACGTAACACGGGTGCAATCCCAGCCCACTGCAGACGGCACGGCTCAGGAGCCCAGTTCCTGAGCTTCTCCAGAGTGCTGCAGGGCGAGTCAACAAGTCCCGGAATCCCCCAGGTCCCGGGTCTCCTAAGATGACACTGGGCTGCTGTGACAACGTGTGGCCAGGGATCTCACAGCCAGGCATGCAAAGGGCACAGTCCTTTCTGCACCATTGTTCTCTGACTCCTGGGGCTTAGGGAAGTCTCCCAACTCCCAGAGAGACTTCCCCTGACAGTGCGTGTGCTTCCAAAGGCACGTGGGTGAGTCACAGGCTCCTTGTCACTTAAGGAAACTCACAGCAGCAGGCACATTTCCCTCTGAGAGGGAAGTCAGGGTCAGTGGCCTGCCTGGGTTTGAATCCAGACTCGGCCCCCTTGGTTAGCAGCAGGGTCCTGGTCAAGCCAATAGCTTCTCTATTTAAGCTTCGTTATCAGAAAATTGCTGGAAAATAATAGCACTGATGTCATAGAGTTGTTTAGGATATTTAAGAGCCAGCACATAGATAACAGTTGCAATAGAGCCCAGCACATAATGAACCCTCAAATACTGTGGCCGCTGCTGATATTGTATTTACTGTTGCATCATATCCCTGCAGTCCACTTGTGATTCTGGTTTAATACCGTCTTCTTATCTAGGTGTTTTGCAATAGAGAGTTTGGTCCAGGGACCATGATAACAAAATCCATTTCCCCATCCCTTTTAATATTTCATTTTATTTTTTTATCTGTTGATTTAATTTATACCTTGGCTTATCCTCAGAAGGCCAGGAGACAGAAAGGAGCGCTGTAATCCTTAGCACGGTCTCGTTAGGGCCTTCTCTGGATTGTTTCCTGACCTGGTTCCTCTCCATGTGCGAGATGCCCACCGACATTTCATCCCAAGAAGCGCCACACCAACGAGCGAGGCTCCCCGTCCTCGGCTCGACAGCGAGATGCGGAAGAAATACGACCATCCGTCCCCAGGGCTGGCGCAGAGGAGGGTGCTCTGACGGACCTTCCCTGGAAACCTCTGACTGCAAAGGAACGTGGTGACAGTGACGCCCAGGAGGAGCCCCTGCTGCAGGATGAGGTCCTCCGAAGTTGTCCCCTGACCTGGCCCAAATCGCCCCTCCCCTCGCTGCTCACAGTTCCTACACCCTTAGCATCCCTCCTTCCCCGAGCAGATCTTTAGGGGAAATCAAGTGACAGTCCGTCTGCTAACCTTTAAACATTTGGACATAGAAGTGACATTTCCCATAATAGTAAACTCCCTAGCTTATGGTTCCAATTTCCTGGTAGGTACAATACACGGCATCTCCTTCCCATTTCCCCCTCGTAACAACCCGGGGAAGTCAATATCACTGTTCTTCTTTTACAAGGAGATGGATTTTTGAGAGAGACCTACATCTCCCAAGGTTCAAGCTTTAGCATACAGCTGAAAACACCTCCGAACCTTTGCTATCGGGCCCCCAAAACCTTTATGTGGCAATATATGATCTACAACTTTCACTGTGCAATAAATGATGTGACATATAAAACACGACACGTTTACAGTCTGCCCTCCGCATCCATGAGTTTCATATCTGTGGATTCCCCCAGCCATGAATCAAAACTATTTTGAATTGTGACATTTAATAATTTATTATTAGAGCATTGTCATATAATAGTGGGGTCCACTTTGTCATAATCGTACATCAAAAAATTGCATCTGTAGTGATTGTACATGGATTTTTCTCCCTTGTTATTCCCTAAACAATACAATATAATAACAATAACAATATAATAACTGTTTGCAAAGCATTTACACGGAGCCAGGCATCACAGTGACTTAAAGGACATGGGGGGGGGTTACGTGTGAATTCTATGCTATTTTATATAAGGCGCTTGAGCGTCTGAGGATCTGGGTATCTGCTGGAGGTCCTGCAGCTAATCCGCGAGGGATACCAAGGAATGACTCCATGGTGTTTTGGGGGCTAGGACAAGTCTGATGAGTCTATGCACTTCATGTGCATAAGATGTGAGTGTTCTTCCTTTGCAATTACACACATTTCGTATTTTTCTAGTTGTATTTTGAATATAAAATATATATTTTACATACATATGTTTTGAATAGTGCATGGCATTTAAAAGGCCTGATTACACAGCTACATATTTTCTAATACTTTAAAGCGATTGAGGCCAGGCTAACTTCATAGGACCTGAAGATAAAAGATCAAACTTTCATTAAATTCAAGGCACATGAATCTGAACTCAGGGATTTCAGAAAAAAAATCTGAGCGGGCCATTGAGTTTCACGGTCTGCTCAAAGTCAGGTCTCACAATGCATGATGGATGCTTTTATATATTTGTTGCATATGAGAAATCAGCGGCTAACTGGTAAGAAAATTACCTGTCAGTTTCCAGAAAGAACAGGTGTGATAAGCAAACCGGGCTGTTGTACAAATTGTAACAAGTGGAACTTATTAGCTGAGTTTTGGACAGTTGCCTTCTCCTGCAGCTAGAAGCGTTCATTCACAGAGTTTTGGATTATTTCAATCATGTGGGCAAGAAGAGAGCCCAGGAACACAGGTACCGCCATTTGTTGAGTTTTTATGCCAGATGCTGCTTTGACTCCCGACAGAAGGCCACAGACCATAGAGGCCAGCCTCCTCCTAAACCCCCCCCACACCTTCTGCTGTGTCCTCCCAGGTCCCTTCCACCCTCTCCACCTGCTGTGGGACCTTACCCACCCTCATCCACTCTGGGTGGTTCTAGTGGGTTCCCTGGCCGGCTGGCTTCTGGTCAGCTTCAGCACAGCAGGAAACAGGCGCGAGGAAAGGGCAGTTGGGGTGTTCCTTCCTGTCCCTCTGCCTGGTGGCCCGGGCCTGCTCCTCCACGGAAGACCATGGTTCATGTGGAATGTCCCCCAGAGGCCTGTGTGTGCAAGGCTCGATCCCCAGGCCTTGGCACTATTGAGAGGGGGAAGTGACGTCATTGGAGCTGTGTCCTTGAAGGGGATATTGGGATCCCAGTCCCCACCCGGCCACCAGGAAGTGACCAAACCTTCTCTGCCATGTGCTTCTGCCCTGAGGAGCGGTGCCAGGGAGTCCTTGACCTTGAAAGTGTAAAAACCTTCAGGCTATTTAGGCTCCGATCTGCCTTCTCTTGTGGAGGTAGCCGCCGGGGCCAGAGCTCGTCTGGCAAAGGACCCTTAAGCTACACACATGGGAAAACTTCAGAGAAGAAGTGGCCAGGAGGTGGACCACCACGAGCAGGGGGTGGACACGTGGGGAGCTGGAGACCTGGGCCCCGTGGCTCTGCAGGAGGAGACAGATGGGCCTCCAGGGTCTGCAGGATCCTCTCTGTTTGCCTGTGACTGTCTGTAGCTGCTGCTTTAAACGAGAGCGACGTGCTCCGACGTTTCCAACGGTGCAGCAGCCCAGAGGAGAGGAAGACTAAAGGGGAGGAGGACCGGGAGCCGCGGCTGCAGGAGGAGACACGGATTCTGAGCCTGGGATGGAGGACGGGTCGGGGCAGCAGAGAGGGAGGACACATAGGAGCCCAAGGCAGGGCTCAGCCAGGACACACACACCATGGTGGAGCCCGGAACCACACAGCACAGGAAACGGGAGACGGGTGCTGAGCGTGGGGATCAAGAGCCAGCCGGAGCTCACAGGCAGGAGCAGGCCCGCAAGGACGGAGACCTGCATCAGTTTGTCTCTGACACAAGTGACACGAGTGTCCTGTAAGAGCTGGGGGCCTGGTCTCACACACACACACGCACACACACACTGGTGTCACACTCACACACATGCACACACACACTGGTCTCACACTCACACGCACACACACTGGTCTCACACTCACACGCACACACACACTGGTCTCACACACGCACTGGTCTCACACACACACGCACACACACACTGGTCTCACACACACGCACACACACACACACTGGTCTCACACTCACACACACACGCACACACACACACTGGTCTCACACACACACACTGGTCTCACACTCACATACACACACTGGTCTCACATACACACACACTGGTCTCACACACACACACTGGTCTCACACTCACACACACATGCACACACACACACTGGTCTCACACTCACACGCACACACACTGGTCTCACATACACACACACTGGTCTCACACACACACACTGGTCTCACACTCACACACACATGCACACACACACACTGGTCTCACACTCACATGCACACACACTGGTCTCACACACACACGCACACACACTGGTCTCACACTCACACACACACACACTGGTCTCACAAACACACACTGGTCTCACACTCACACACACATGCACACACACACTGGTCTCACACTCACACGCACACACACTGGTCTCACACTCACACGCACACACACACTGGTCTCACACACGCACTGGTCTCACACACACACGCACACACACACTGGTCTCACACACACACTGGTCTCACACACATGCACACACACACACTGGTCTCTCACACACTGGTCTCACATACACACTGGTCTCACACTCACACACACACGCACACACACACTGGTCTCACACACACACACTGGTCTCACACACACACACACTGGTCTCACACTCACACACACACACTGGTCTCACATACACACACACTGGTCTCACACTCACACACACATGCACACACACACACTGGTCTCACACTCACATGCACACACACTGGTCTCACACACACACGCACACACACTGGTCTCACACTCACACACACACACACACTGGTCTCACATACACACACACTGGTCTCACACTCACACACACATGCACACACACACTGGTCTCACACTCACACGCACACACACTGGTCTCACACTCACACGCACACACACACTGGTCTCACACACGCACTGGTCTCACACACACACGCACACACACACTGGTCTCACACACACGCACACACACACACACTGGTCTCTCATACACACTGGTCTCACACTCACACACACACGCACAAATACACACTGGTCTCACACACACACACTGGTCTCACACTCACACACACACACTGGTCTCACACACACACACTGGTCTCACACTCACACACACATGCACACACACACACTGGTCTCACACTCACACGCACACACACTGGTCTCACATACACACACACTGGTCTCACACACACACACTGGTCTCACACTCACACACACATGCACACACACACACTGGTCTCACACTCACATGCACACACACTGGTCTCACACACACACGCACACACACTGGTCTCACACTCACACACACACACACTGGTCTCACATACACACACACTGGTCTCACACTCACACACACATGCACACACACACTGGTCTCACATACACACACACTGGTCTCACACTCACACACACATGCACACACACACACTGGTCTCACACTCACATGCACACACACTGGTCTCACACACACACGCACACACACTGGTCTCACACTCACACACACACACACTGGTCTCACATACACACACACTGGTCTCACACTCACACACACATGCACACACACACTGGTCTCACACTCACACGCACACACACACTGGTCTCACACACACACTGGTCTCACACACACGCACACACACACACTGGTCTCTCACACACACTGGTCTCACACACACACTGGTTTCACACTCACACACACGCACACACACACACTGGTCTCACACACACACTGGTCTCACACTCACACGCACACACACTGGTCTCACACACACACACACTGGTCTCACACTCACACACACACACACTGGTCTCACATACACACACACTGGTCTCACACTCACACACACATGCACACACACACACTGGTCTCACACTCACACGCACTGGTCTCACACACACACACACTGGTCTCACACTCACACGCACACACACACTGGTCTCACACACACACTGGTCTCACACTCACACACACACACACACTGGTCTCACACACACACTGGTCTCACACACACGCACACACACACACTGGTCTCTCACACACTGGTCTCACACACACACACTGGTCTCACACTCACACGCACACACACTGGTCTCACACACACACACACTGGTCTCACACTCACACACACACACACTGGTCTCACATACACACACACTGGTCTCACACTCACACACACATGCACACACACACACTGGTCTCACACTCACACACACGCACACACACACACTGGTCTCACACTCACACACACATGCACACACACACACTGGTCTCACACTCACACACACATGCACACTCACACACTGGTCTCACACACACACACACTGGTCTCAAACACACACACACACACTGGTCTCACACTCACACTCACATACACACAAACTGGTCTCACACACACACACTGGTCTCACACTCACACACACATGCACACACACACTGGTCTCACACACACACACACTGGTCTCAAACACACACACACACTGGTCTCACACTCACACTCACATACACACACACTGGTCTCACTCACACACACACACTGGTCTCACATTCACACACACTATTCTCACACTCACACACACGCACACACACACACTGGTCTCACACACTCACATACACACACACTGGTCTCACACACACACACTGGTCACACACACACACTGGTCTCACACACATACACACTGGTCTCACACTCACACACACACACTGGTCTCACACTCACACAGGCACACACACACACACTGGTCTCACACACACATACACACACTGGTCTCACACACACACACACACTGGTCTCACACACACATACACACACTGGTCTCACACACACACACTGGTCTCACACACATGCACACACACACACACTGTTCTCACATACACGCACACACACACTGGTCTCACAACACACACACACACTGGTCTCACACTCACACAGGCACACACACACACTGGTCTCACACACACATACACACTGGTCTCTCTCACACACACACACTGGTCTCTCTCTCTCACACACACACACACTCTGGTCTCACACTCACACTCACACACACACACACACACTGGTCTCACACACACATACACACACACATGCATGCACCTGACCCGAACCAGAGAAACTAAACGAGGCTGCAGGAGAAGGAACAGTTGTAGACCCAGGTGCTGCCTTGTGCTGGGGACTGTCACAGACCAAAGTGAAAGTGTCTGTGGCTGCCCGTCTGTCTTTCCACCCTCACTAGGAGCAGACCAGGAGGAGGACTACAGGAGAAGTGGCTCAGTGTAGACCAGGGATAAGCCTCAGCAGCGCGGATGCGGTCAGTTTTAGGAAAGGCGCAGGTTTTTCTCACCTATTTCTAATTTCTCCTTAGGGCTGATGTCAAGGGCTGACCGTGAGGAGGCTGCTGGTGGTGAGGAGGATGTCATTGCTGGACTAAAGAGAGCAGAAACATTTGAAAGAGCGAATAATGAAGGTAGGTCTGTTCTGTTCACTTGAAGCCAAGCTCCTGGCCAGTGCAATAAGACAGGAAAAATAAATAAAATAGATGCACGTCCAAAAATAAATAAATAAAAGAGGTTGACTGTTTCCTATTTCTTCTCTCCTACCTGGTTAGATGGCAACCAGGTAGGAGAGAAGAAATAAGAAACAGTCAAACTCTAAAGGCTCCATGAACACCCTCACCTTCACCCCTGAGCTGAATTTTTCAAGGTGCAGTAAATCTTGGAGCATTGTGCATCCGGTTCATTAGCGCCTGCATCATCTGTTAGTTTACAGAAGGTTTTAGGCTGATTAAAAGAAGCCTGGAGAGAGAGCCTGCTGGAGATCCACCATGTGGGTCCAGTCCAGTGCCACGTGTCCATCAGAAAACACTGACCCAAGGACACTAAGAAGGACCGGACCACCGTGGCCCTCTGTGCTCCAGGATCACAGGAATCTACTCTGAGGTTGGGCGCCTCCCCTTCCTTCCGCTTCTCATGTTCACCATTTGCAAGTTTTTGTCTAAAAGAAAAAGCCCGAGACCCCAGAGCCACCTCATTCCCGGGCGCCTGCGCTCCCTCCGCCTTTGGGAGCGTGCCCTGCTCCAGCGTCTCCTCCTTGATAAATCTCCTCGTGCCTCCTCTGACGCATCCTGAAATTCCTTCCCAGTGTAAGGCCAGGACCTGCCAGGGCCGAGTTGAGGTCCCCTTCTCCCTTCTGGGGGCCTCCTTAGACCTCACGTGGTGACAGCATCATTATTTATAAGAAAATCGTAAGGCGTGGAGAAGACAGTGGAGCCTGTGATGGGGTGGGCGAGAGCCCCGATACCAAGGCAGTGCACACTAATCAGCCCTGGTTTTGTTTTAATTTTATTTTACTTATTTTTTTTCTTTTTGTAATGCTGAGGATCAAACCCAGAGCCTGATATATGTTAGGTGAGGATTCTATCACAAGCTGGCCTGAATTATAATTTTATATACTAGCAGAGAATAGAGACTGAAATTAAAATATTCCACGTTCAGCTGCATCAAAAATGTAAAATATGTCAGAATATATTTAATAAAAAAGTGCCCTACATCCATTGAAAACCATAAAACATTGCTGATTAAAATGAAAATCGTCTAAAAATAAGTGAAAAGACATTGTCATATTTGTAGATTGAAGACTATTAGGTTGGTCAGATGTCAATAATTCCTACTTTGAGCTATACATTTAGTTCACTTTTGATTATAATTCCAGCAGCCTTTATGGACAACAGAGGTCGAGGCCAGGCGTGGCGGTGCACCCTGTAGTACCAGCAACTCAGGAGGCTGAGACAGGAGGATGGCAAGTAGGAGGCCAGCCTTAGCAACTTTAGGGAGACCCTGTGTCTCAGAATAAAAAAATAAAAGGGCTAGAGATGCAGCTCAGTGGTAAAAAGTCCCTCAGTTCCATCCCAAGTATACAGAAAAAAAAATTGACAAAATCTGCTTTTAAAATTTAAGTGGAAATGCAAAAGTCATAGCACATCCAAGCAATTTTAGTAAAGTGAACAGATTTGGAGAATGAATGCTATCTGATTTACCTGACTTCTCATATGACCACTTTATCAAGAAAACGTGACATGGTTATAGTGTAAGACAATTGAATTGGTGGAATAGTCCAGAGAGTCCAGCAAGAGACTCAAACCTACCTGGTCAATGACCTTAGACAAAGATACCAAAACAGTTCATTGCAGACAAAGAAGAACCTGATCTCTTCCTTACGCCAAACACAAAAGTCAGCTTGACAGGATCAGGGACCTAGGCATAAAAGTGCAGAGTGTGAAATTTTAAGAGAAAATATAGGTGAATATCTGCTCAACGTAGGAGAAAATATTCCTCAGATAAGACACACAAAAAAGAAAAAAGAACAAAAATGTTAAATCAACTTCATCAAAATCAAACATTTTTTGCACATCAAAAGTCACCATTAAGAAAATGAACCCCCCAAACCACAGATTGTAAGAAAAAATACTGCAAAATATATATGTGACAAATGGCTTTGTCAGAATATTCGTGGAACTTCTACAAATCAATAATAATAAAACAAGCAACCCAACTTAATATGTAGAGTGCCTGAAGTACCTTTTCATAAGCAAAAATATGTATATTTAAAATAAGCACACACACATGTTCTAATATCGTTAGTCATCAGGAAAATGCAAAAATGCCTCATATCAGCATCCTACGTGAGTCGCTGAAACTGATCAAGATTGACAGCCTCCAATATCAGCCAGGATGTGGAGGAAACAGGAGTGCAGACCGTATAACCGTATAACCACGTTAGGAAAAGTCGGCAGCTTCTAGCCGACAACCTGTGATTCCAGTCCCAGACACGCATCAAAGAGAAATGAAAGCGTATATTCCCCAAAAGACCTCCACCAGAATGCTGATGGCAGCGTCTTAATAACTGCTCCAAATCGAAGACAGCCAAAATAGTCATCAACAGAAAAATGTACAAGCAATTTGTCGCTTTTTTATTCCATGGAATAACAACTCAGCAACAAACAGGAATAAACCACTTATGCACGTGAACAACAGAGATAAATCACTGAGAGTGTGGAAGGCAAGAGAAGGCTCAGAGGAGAAGGTTCTGTAAATGCCATTAGTATAAAGCCGTAGAACACGTAGAACCCGTCTATGGGGAAGCAGGAGACTTGGCTTCCTGTGGGAGCCCGATTGGCGCCTGGACTAAGGGAACTGTCCATGGGGGAAGTTCTGCTGTCCGTGGTGCTGATTAGACGTGCATTTTCCAAAACTCAGGCATTGCACACTTCAGATTTATGCATCTCACAGAAATTTTACCTACAAAAAAAAGAATTTAAAAAAATTTTGAACTCGGGTTGGCTTGCTTTTCATGGTGGATCAAGGTGGCGTTTCTGCAACTGCTTTGTGTGTCCCGAGCCTGGAGCAAAGGGGCCAATATTTTGAAGATAATGAGATCCAGGCTTCTCGTAGCGAGAAAAGGCAGTTACGAACAGAGAAAGGACAGAAGACAGAACATTCCCGGCGATGTTGGATTGGAATTCGGGACACTGGCATAAACCAGTGGTTTTCACATGGGTGTGTGTGTGTGTGTGTGTGCACTTGTGTCTACCCCAGCTCTATCTGCGAGTCCAGGAAGATTACTGTGTGGGGCAGTGAGCACATCCAGAGCCAGAGCTTGGTTCTCACTGCCAGCTTCCTCTGAAGGGAACTGCGGTTCCTTGGGTGGAAGGCCGTCATGGGAGGGGCCAGGGTGGGCTGGGCCTGGAACCCCTTGGGTGCTGTTGAGTTAGAAGTGCTCAAGAAGGAGGTGACTATTTTGACAAGATGTGGGGCCGCGGGAAGGAGTTCCCACTGGCTCCTGGTCTGATGCTCTGGATATGGAAGTAAATGGGGAGCCTAGAGTAGAGCTCACTGAATGACCTGAGATCTCTGAGCCCACCGTGAGACAAGGGGCAGATGGACAGGTAAGCAACAGAGGGAGCCGAGGTTCTTCCTCAGAGTGGAGCATCAACCAGAACATGTGGAGGACTGGTGAGTTAGAGAAGCCTCGGGAGCGCTGAGCCAAGATGGGTGAGCCTGGTGCAGGAGCAGGGCAGGCACGGGACTCGCGGTACCTGTGCACGAGTCATCTCTTGATTGCCAAGAGCGCGTAGAGTTCACAGTGGAGAAAACTGGCCAGACCACGTCACCCAGGTGATTCTGAGGAATGTTCTGCCAGATAACCAGCTTCCAAAATATCAAGGTCAAGAGAAACAAGGAAAGGCTGAGGAATGTTCTAGATGAAAGGAATCCAAGGAGACAGGACAGCCTAATGGGCTGCGTGATCTGGATTGGAAGGTGGACTGGGGCGGGTTGGGGCTGGGAAAGCCTGCTGTTGAGAAAATGGACATTTGGACAGGCTGAGATTTCATGGAGGCTTCTGTCAATGTTAAATTTCCTGAATTTGATGATTATGTTTACGGAAGAGATTGTTTTGTATGTTAAGGAACACACACTGAGACCAGTGAAGGAGGGGTGTGATGCCTAACTTCTCAGATGGCTCAGGAGAAAGTGCATTTGCATGGCGATGGGTCAGATGAGGCTCAATGTGAACCACTGTGAGCGCCGGGGGAGGGCACTGAGACCCTCTTGGACTCATCTTGTAGAGTTTCTCTAAGTTTGGAAGAGTATCAATCAGAGAGAGAGAGAGAGAGAGAGAGAGAGAGAGAGAGAGAGAGAGAGGGGGAGAAGACATGCACATCCATGATTCCTGAAGAGCAGGGCAAGGCTGTCCAACGCCGCGAGGTCTTGGCTGAACTCTGAAGCCGTCCCTGGGTTGGCGACGACAGGCAGACAGTGATGGTCACAGGTCTCTAAATCAGAAAGCTGGTTAGACCATAAAATTGGAAGGTAAAAAAGGGCATGTCGAGGTGTAGGAAGTTAATTCCGCTGCATATGTTATTCTGAAGGTTGCTATAATTACAAGCATAACTAATACGGAGTTACGTACCTTGTTAGGAAAGATCCTGTGCAGTAAGGAAGAACACCAGGCGGCCCTCTAGGTGCGCGTGGACATCTGGAACACAGACTGCCCGAGTCAGCCAGCCTCCAGGCAGATGTGATGGGCTGCGTTTAGCAGGCGGGGAGTCAGGGCATGCACAGGTTGACCACAAGCCACAGTTGAATGAATCAATGAAACTCCCGCGGGTTTGGCCAGACCCAGTCCTTGCCGACTTTTGGAAATAGATGTTTCCAGAAGGAACTCTGCTCTGAAGGACAGAAGAGAAATTGGTCTTGGCCTGGAGAGTTTGAGGGTCTCCTACAGGTGCCAAGAGACCGTAGCTGTCACCAGTGGGGTGATGGAGTTCGGGTGGGGAATGATAGGGGGAAAGAGTTGCCAGGGCAGGGTGGCATCCTGCTGTGGGGAGGGGCAGGGACAGCATGGAGTCCCTGGCAGGAGGAACCAGTGCACATCTCGGTGGAGTGTGGCTGCTGTTGGTGCCCACTCGTGCCAGTGAAGCAGACAGCGTGGAGGCCACGGTCCCGGGCAGTGTTCAGCCCTGACCTAGAAGACATCACGCTTCTTCCCGCCGAGGCAGACGCTTCCTTTATAGGTGTCTATTGTTCCTCAGAAGAAAGTCTCACAGAAAATCTCACTTCTCTGTGCAGCCCTTGGACCCCAAGAGGAAGCTCCCGTGAACATGCCCGTCCCCGCGCGCTCAGGTCTGGAGGCGCTTTTTGTACACACCTTCCCTAAGACCTGGCCCTGACATTCTGAGGCCCGTACTGTGAACCCACTGGGCGGGATGGAATTGGAGGGCGGCGGAAGGTACACAGAGACTTAAATTCCCGCGAATCTGTTTGCTGAGCTTTGTGGGACCAAGGAGCGCAGCCTGGAGGGACAGCTGGGTGGCCTGCTTCCCGAGGAAGGCTCCGAGGTGGCTACCTTTCTGCCCCCTCCCTAGGGCCTGGGGCTTCTTTCTAGGAGACCACCAAGCTCTGCCTTAGCCTGAAGTGACCAGTTGTGCCAAATGCCCACGCCCCGCCAATGGGTCCTCCCCCTCTGTTCTAGTCAGTTTTTTCACTGCTGTGACCAAAGGACCTGAAAGAACGTCGAGGTTTGCAGAGATTCCGTCCCTGGTCAGCCGACTCCATGGCTCTGGGCCCAAGGTGAGGCAGAGCACCATGGCGGAGGGTGTGGTGAGGGCAAGGAGCTCAGGCCATGGAACCACCAGGGATAAACCCCAAGGCACGCCCCCAGGGAGCCACCCCAGCAGCCACCCTGCCCGCCCACGTCACCACCCAGAAAATCCATTCAAGTGGATTAACGCACTGAGAAGGTTAAGGCTCTTAAAACCTCACCCCTGCACCTGAACTTGCTTGCATCGTCTGACCCGTGAGCTTTGGGGGACACCTCGTATCCCCCGCCTCCCCTCCTTTGTCACTTGGTCCCCAAGGGCCTGTGGGTGGAGGGTTGGCCAGTGTCCTCTGGTCCTCCAGTGGGCAGTGATGCTGTTTGAGCATTTCAAACAAGACCATGGCTGTGCTCAAAACCTAGGCAAGGGGGAGAGGGAGAGAGAGGGAGAGAGGAGGGAGGGAGGAGAAAACAGGGTGGGGAGAGAGAGCCGGGCCGGCCTCCTCCTCTGCCCACACCTCTAGCCTTGACCCCCTGGAATCCTGAGGGTGGATGGGAAGCAGGGGAGACAGGCAGAGGGGAGGGGACTCTGGGGACCCGTCATTATGCAGGGAAGGAAGAGGGAGGGGCTGTGCCTGCTGGAAGACGGGGGTCAAAGGAGAACATGAAGTACACAGTGTATTTCTTAAAGAGAGAAGTCACTGCTTCACGTAGACAGAGACTGAACACAGGACCGGCTCTTCTTGGTCAAAGGCTGAGGGAGACTCCTAAAACTGAGTGAATGAAATGTTCCCGTCTACCTATGAAGCAGCAAGGGGTGCCAACGACGGCCCCACCACGTCCTCCTGCCTCCAGCTCCCTCACTCCCTTAGAATACATGATATACACGGCATGCCGAGTGCTTACCCCACACAGTTACGCGAGTTCTGGTGTCGATTCATCAACATTCAGCTCTGACATTAAAAAGCACAGCACCGCATGCTACCACCGCGCTAGGACAACACGCACATTTTACTGGGCACTTACTATGTGACGGACACCTGCTGAAGCCCTGCTTGCTGATCCTCTCAGCAGCCCGATGGCAGATGTGGTAACTGGCAGCAGTCGCAGAGGTGACAGTTTGCCCTGTTCTTTGCAAAGCAAAGAGTCCCACCCAACTCTGTGACCAAACCTGGGCTCTTATCCGCTTTAGGAATCCACCGCTTTTTGGTATTTCCTTGTTTGGTTCTAACAGTTGGTGTGAGTTGGTCCCCTCTCCTTGTAGACATCAGGACAGTGGGGCACTGAGATGCTCTAGTTTGGGAGTGTCCCCTGAGACTCCTGGGATCCTTAATGACTGTCCTGTATTTAGCATGCACTGGCGTATCTATCACAGGTGGTTTCCAAGAGCTCGCAACCTGCTCTAAGTGCCAGCTGCCTGTACCTTGCAATCTCAGCCTCCATCCGGCAGGCCCCAGGTTCCAGTCTTAACAGAACTTCATGAGCTTTGGCTCTATGTATGTGAGGGTGACAGCTTGTGTGACAATCTAGTCTCCCCTGAATCCTCTGCCGTCTTCATAAGGGTTTCTAGAGAGGAAACGCCTTCCATCTCCTTAGAAGAAAGAGTAAGATGCAAACAGCCTGCCTCATCCTGCCTGATTTCAACTTTAAATTCTCTCTCCCAATTGATGCTCAGCACCTGTCTCTATCCCCAAACGTTAATTGATTACCTACTGTGTGCTGAGTCCTAACATGTTTCACTATGGGGGGTAAAAAAGAAGTGTAAATACAAATACACAATGTATCCATGACGACAATAAGCACAAGTGATACATTTCTTTATTGTAAAGCAAAAATTGTTTTTAAAGTTCAATTAGGCTGGGGGTGTAGCTCTGTGGTGGAGAGCTCACCTTGTATACAATAAACCCTAGGTTCAGTCTCTAGTACTGCAGAGAAAAGGAAAGAAAACTCCAGTTATTCTGCTTGTCTTAAAAAAGTGTTTTGGATTTACACATGAATTCATATCTAAAGTTTGACAGGTTATCAGCTAGCTTACTGTAAACATTGAAGACTAACAGATAATCGTGTTACAGAGTGATTGTGATAGTTAAAAATAAATTATATAGATGATAATGATGATGATGATGAGGAGGAGGAGGAGGAGGAGGGTTTTTGAGACAGGTTTTGGCTGAGTTGCTGAGGTTGGCATTAAAACCTGTGATCCTCTTGCCTTAGTCTCCTGAGTAGCTGGGATTACAGGTGTGAGCCGCTACACCTGGCCGAGCATATATTCTTAATTAATATCCTGGCTCATGGTAGATGGCTTAACGTACAGTAATATTTTTTGTCATTTTTATTATCACTATATTACAATGAACATATGCTCTAAATAATAAATGTAGGAAACCATTGACAGTTTTAAGACATAGACCCTAAAATATGAAAACCTACATTTAAACAGAGAAACATCCAGATGATAGGCTCTTCTTGGTGGACGGCTTCCCAGATGGCTCACAAAGGGACCAGGCCCCATATTGACAAGACCACCCATGAAACCGGGCCGTTGAAATTGACTGTCTGGACCCGGAACTCAACCCTGAATCCATACAGAGATCAAGCTGCAGATGAAGACGGGTGAGGCAGCCCGGGCACCCTAAGACGCACACCTTAGTCACAGTCTAGCTTATTTGTATAGTAAATGGATAGAATGGTTTTTAATTCCTATCCCAAATTTTCCTGAAATATGTGGTTCTCTTAGTCTACATTTGATTTTCCTGCAATTGACAGAGATAGGCCTAATAAATATTTTATTTCTTCCTTAATTATCCTGAAAAACAAACCTAAGTGCAATTGTAAACGTCAAGGAGTATTTGGATTTAGACTCCAAGAGGCAATAGAGAGTGGTGGGGAGTGCAGACTTGGTTACAGATGCTGTCCGCTTGAAGACTGCCAAGTGCGCCTGGCATGGGTAAATTTCTCAGTCTTTCCAAAGACACAGAAAGTGTGTATTTTTATGGGAAATATTTCAATATTCGAGTGTTGGCGGCTTTTTCCCCCACGTGGTTATGCGCTGACATTCTATAGACCAAGCAGGACATCTCACCGTAAGGACCCCTTAGCAAAATCACCCGGGCCAGGAGTCACCTCCTAAAAATCCCAGCCATTCATTCACTCCCCACATAACCACTGCCTGCCACATGTTCACCTTAGACCCTGGAGAACGCCCAAGGATGATGTGTGTGCGACAAGGGGCTTTGGGATCTGACCTCTTCAGGGTGATCCCAGCTCTGCCGCCTTCTGGCAGGGTCAGGTCATCTGTAAACCGAGGACCATCCCCAGTTCTCCGGGCTGCTCTGATAGTTAACTGAGACACTGCCCTGAGGGTGGATGGCAGGCGTTGGTTGGCCATTTACAGGTGAAGTCGGTTCTTGGGATCCTGAACAGCTCTGTGGTGGAGGCGTGGCCTTGCGTTTTCCACGTCTGAGACAGCAAGCTTCCGGCAAGCTTGGGCCGCTGTTCCTCCCCTGAAAACGTCCTCTCCATACAGCTCATGTGGGCACAGAAGCCATCGTGTTGAATTATGTGGCCTCAACCTTATTGCACCTCGGTGCCTAGTAACACTGCGTTGCATCTGATACCGTGGTCGCCCCGTCCTGTCAGACCCAATTTACGGTGAGCGGCAGAGCCACATTTCCTGGGTCCTGTCTTGCTCTGTACGTCCTCACTGACTGACTGGCAGAGGCAGGGGGGCCCAAATCTCCTAAATTCAGAGTCTGGGGCCGTCTGCCGTGTCCAGCGGCCTGGCGCTACCCTACCCTTCCTCCCCGGCTCTGGGCGTCTGCATCATCCTCCCGGAAGATGCCGCTTGGTTCCTACTGGAAAGTTCCCTTCCCGGTGTTCCCTTGGTTCAAGCCACCTGCCCTTCAGCTTTAGGACTTTCACGGAGGCTCCTTGAATCTGCTTATCTGTCTTTGATAAGAAACCATTATGTCCTCTCAAATCCTTTCTCCTGTATGTGTGCATTTCCCTCCATCCTTATTCAATTTTGAGATCTTCCCAAACTCTGCTTGATTCTACCACATCCTCCACCAGTGGGTTGAACACTCCGGAGGCGTGGCAGGATCTCCAAGGACTGACCGGCTGCTTGGCACCCTCCTCCCTTCATGGTGAAGGCTGACCTCCCAGATGGTGGCCTTTGGGGAGGCGCCCAAGTCACAGACGTGGAGCCCTCGGGCGTGGGATGAGTCAGTGTTCTCATATCAGGTGGAGGAGGTCGCAGTCTCACCTTCTTTAACAGGTGGACACGGGGAGAAGGTGCTGTTCTTGAATTGGGAAGTGGGCCCTTGACAGACACCTGATGTTGGACCTCCAGCCTCCAGAACGGCGGACAACCAAGATCTGTGGCTTATAAGACCCCCCAGGGCATTTTGTTATAGCAGCTGAAACAGACTGAGGCCACAGTGTGAAGAAAGACTCAGCTCCGAAGGCGAGACAGGTGTGTGCTTAGCACCACTTACCTGCCAGCGTTCCTCCCCTCTGGAGCCAAGGGTCCCCGTCTGTTGAAGGAGCTTGTTGACGTGACCTGATCCACGCGGGGGAAACACTGAGCGGACAGTGAGAGCGGCCTTCATCATTCCTGGCGGGTGAATGATCGGAACAAGTGATTATTCCTCCATCTCATCAAGAGAAAGATGCTCATTAACAGCACAAGATCGAACTCCTCAGGGTCAGAACGTGTCCAACCTGGGGAGGTGCCCAGTCCTCAGAGGACGGCAATGTCCATCTGGAGAAGAGGCGTTGCTGGAGGACACGAGGGCAGTAGGTGCTTCTCGTCCCTGAAGTGGACGGAGCTCTCACGTTCTCATCAGCACCAAGGCCTTCCCCAGGCGCTGCTTGAGTCCTTGGAACACCTGGACTGAGAGAGTCCGTACGCTGCAGTGCATCAGAGCCGAGGGCTCGCTGAAGCTGAGGGCTTTGGCCCCACAGGTTCTGATGTTGTAGGTCTGGAGTGGAGACCAATAGCCTTCGTTTCTGTTTTATTGCTGGGTCCCAGATGATGCCAGCTCTGCTGCCTGAGGACCACATACGAGAACTGCTGGCTTCCGATATTATCTCCCACTCTATCTTAGTGGTCCTCAACTGGGAGTCGATTTTGGACCAGCTGGAAGACTGTTGGCAATGTCTGGAGACATTTTTGGTCGAAACAACTGGGCTGCGGGGATGCTGCTGGCTTCTGGTGGATAGGGACCAGGGATGTTAGGCATCCTGTGTTGTACTGGATAGCCAATCACAACAGAGTTATGTGACCCTAAGTACTGGATTGACAATAGTCAATCTGATAACTAAATGAGCTACTAAGTGTCTGCAAGGAGGGTAGCATATATAGCATGGATACACTGTTCCACTGTTCAAAAGGATGATCCACATCCCAGGCAGGATGGAACAGGATGGCAAGAGATCTCATCATGCTACTCAGAATGGAACACAATTCGAAACTTGTGAATTATTTATTTCTGGAATTATTTATTTATTTATTCATTTTGAAGTACTGAGGATTGAACCCAGGGACACACTACCACTGAGCCACATCCCCAGTCCTTTTTTACTGTATTTTGAGACAGTGTTCACTAAGTTACTGAGGCTAGTCTCAAACTTGTAATCCTCCTGCCTCCTGCCTCCTGCCGTCCAAGTAGCTGGGATTAGAAATTCCCAGTAAGGACTTTTAGGCCATGGTAGACTACAAGTAATGGGAACCAGGGAAAGGAATACCACAGATAAGGAGGTCAACTCCATTGGGAGTCTGGACTCGAACACATGAACTTGAGGGTGGGACACATATTAGCTGAATCACCTCCTCAAAGACCCTCTCTCCCAATATCAACCCATCTGACATAATGGGGATTAAAATTTCAACATATGAATCTGGGTGTGAGGGACACAATTCAGCCCATAAATAACCCCAACTCTCTCTGAGCTGAAATTTCCTCCTCTCTCAAAAGAGCGAAGCTGATACGTGCCTGGGTGTGAGGAAAGCCCTTGGCACAGAATAGGGACTTGGTGAGTTCAGTGTCCTTCCTTGTACAACTCCCTGCTGCCATGGATCCTGTTCCTAGGGGCTGGAGAGAGGAAGGAGACTGGCCCACTCTTGCAACATTCCAGCCCGGGGTCTCGCTCCTCAGGCGCAGCCCTGAAGCATGAGTGTCACCTGGGGTATAAGCATGAGTGTCACCTGGGGTATAAGCATGAGTGTCACCTGGGGCTTATAGGGAATGTGGACCTCTGGCCCTCTGCCAGGTCTACACCCAAGCCAGAAGCTCCGGGTATCAGCTGCTTCGTCTGCACATTAAAACTGAGAAGCAGCCGTCTAGAGTAAATGCAAAGCGACTCACCTTCCCTTCCACCCTCTGCCTCTTCAGCCCAGGCAGCGTCTCCAGGGCTGAAGAATCCGCCCCCCCTCTCCATGGTTCTCAGGTCTCCAAGCACCCCCCTGTCTAGTCGGCTCTTCACCACTGTGACCCGAACACCTGGCCAGAGCAGCTCCGAGGAGGAGACGTTTATTTTCAGCTCAAGGTTTCAGAAGTTCAGTTCATGGTTGGCTGACTCCATTGCTCTGGGCCCCAGGTGAGGCAGAGCATCACGGAGGACATCATGGCGGAAGAGTGTGGCCGAGTGTGGCCGAGTGTGGCCGAGTGTGGCCGAGTGTGGCCGAGGAAGCTGCTCTGCTCATGGTGGCCAGGAGGCAGGGAGAGGAAAGGCAAGGAACACATGGGAGAGGAATCCTTCCAGAGCACGCCCCCGGTGACGGTGGCCCACGCCAGCCACCGCCCACCTGCCCACAGTCACCACCCAGTTAGACCCTTCAAACTGGGTCCGGCTGATCAGGTCACAGGTCTCGTCGTCCAGTCATTTCACCTCTGGACATTCAACAGAACAGGGATCTGGGGGGACTTGTCATATCCAAAGCGTCACGTTCCCTGCGTCATTTCACCAGATGAGAGAAAGAAACACTCCCCAGAGAGAGGGGTTGCAGTCTTGGCGCCACCGCTGAGGTCTGTGCCCGTCAGTCAGGAGGCGGGCGGAGGACAGCTGCCTGGCCTCCACTTGGTCTTCCCTGTCTGGGCAGCGGAAGGCCCCCAGGTGCAGCTCTGAGTCTATGCACGACCACTGTCATTGACAAGCGTCAGGCCGGCTCTGGTGGGGGTGGGAATCGTGGTCCAGCGAGTGGCTTTGGGACCTATCATGAGAAACGCTCAATCAATTCTGTTCTCTAATCGCCCCCGAAAAGCTGTGCACGCACCCGCCGCTCACGTCAGCAGCTCTTGGAGCTCACCTCTGTGACAATGGCTCCAGCCTCGATCCCCACAGTCTAAGGATGCCAACCCCTAGAACCCAGCACGTCCTCCTACGTGACACGCTTCCAGCTCTGGCCACGCACTGAGACAAGGAGAGAGTCTGGCCTCCGGGGGCCGGGGGGCGGGGGGTGGGCAGGAAAGGAGCTTGTACCCTTTCTCAGCATGGCTTCCCAGGCTGCCCGGCTCCTGACCTCAGTGGACACCATAAAGTCCATCTGCATCTCAAGCTGCCGCCTTCTGCTGCCCAGGCTGCTATCCGAAATCCGGACCCAGGCTCAGCGCCTCGGAGGCAGACGGAGCTGCGCGGAGACGGCACGACCATTCCACGTTCCCGTCCTGGGATCCTATAGTCTGAACAAATGGCTCAACGATTTTCTAGGCTCTTGGGTCTATTGCTCAGACCTGGAAGTCCCACCCCGTATCCTCTGCAACGCCAACCTCATTCCTGGCGACGCAGAAGGCACTGTGAACAGTCATCACGAAACCTCAGCCAGGCTGAGTCCCATGTCTGTTGCTCAGCGCCACGTTATTTGCACCTCAAAATATCCCCCAAATATTGATCCAGTAACCAGAGGGAACAGTCCTGCGATTGGCAGGTGGTTCCCTGGAGCTGCAGACCTGGACCAAGCCTCCTTCCTCTTGCAAAGAGGAAAGGTGTGGATGGATGGGCTCCTCAGCCCTCTAAAGAACTCCCGAGCCCCATCGATGGGCAATCTCGTCATGACAGGGATGACTCGCTAGTGACCGTTGTCCTAGCACGATCCTTCTTGAGACATTTAACTGCCACCTCGTAACTTCAAATTAAAAATTGTATTTTGAGATGATTAAAAATTCAGATGTGGTTGTAAACTTTAATACAGGAAAAAAAAAAACCTGTGTACTCTGTACCATCTCCCCGACGGTGGAATCCTGCAAAACCATCGCAGCCAGGACATCGACATCAACGCCACAAAGATGCCGCGCACCTTCCTCATCCGGAGGATCCCTCACGCTGCCCTGGCACGGCCCCCCGGCCTCCCTTCCCCTCCCTAACGCATTTGTGACAGCTCCACTCCCACCATTGGCCTTTCGAGAACGTCATGTTAATAGGTTCATGCTGTTTGTGAGCTTTTGATTTTGGATTTTTAAAAAATAATTTTTAAAAGAAGTTTTAAATAATTCTCCAAAAAGTTGCATTTGGGTGGTTGCATTTATCATTTTCTCCGTGCTGTGGCCAAGTGGCATTACAAAGTGTAGACGTGTCACCATTCATTCACGAGGGACTTCTGAGCTTTGGACTGTCAGGGTATCTTTTTCTTTTCTCTCCTCCTCCTCCTCTCCCTCCTCCTCCTCCACAGGCTCCGTGGGGAGGCAGGTCTCCATTCCTCGGGATACAAGTTCATTTTATAATGTCGGGTTGTGGGGCAGTTGCAGATTTCATTTCTAGAGACGCTGCCAGACTGTTCTCAGGGGGGTGTGTACCACCTTCTGTCTACACCAGAAGCGTGTGTCTGATCCAGTTTCTCCACATCCTTACCCGTATTTGATGTTGCCACTATTTTTTATTTTTTAGCCACTCTGGTGGCTGTGTAGTGCTGCCTCATTTTAATTTGCATTTTTTCCCGGGTGGTTTTGATTTGAGCATCTTTTCATGTGCTTTTTTCTGTCTGTACAGCCTCTTCAGGGAAATGCCTGTTCATGTCTTTTGCCTCCTAATTGGATTTCTTCGTTTCTTTTTTACTCTTGAATTATAAAATGTCTTCATATATTCTAGACATCAGTCCTCTTTCAGATATGTGGTTTGTAAATATTTTGTGCCCATTAGTGATTTGCCTTTTTATTCACTCACGAGTGTCCTTACAGGGCTAACATTCTTAAAGAAATCCAATTTATCAACTTTCTCCTCTATAAATCATGCTCTGGATATCAAGTTAAGAATTCTTTGCCTTGTTATAGTTCCTAAAGATAGTGTGTTCTCTGTTTGTTACTGTAACAAAATACCTGAGATAATCAACTTATAATGAAGAAAGGTTTATTCTGTTTCATGTTTTTGGCAGTTCAGTCCATGACCAGTTGGTTCTGTTACTTTGAGCCGATGGTAGCACATCAGGGTGGGGAGGGGGCGGAATGTGGTAAAACAAAACAACTATCCTCATCATCAGGATGTGAAAAGGAAAAGAGGGAGAGAAAGGGCTGGGGTCCACTGTCTTCTTCAAGTGCACATCCCCAGCGACCTGCCACACCCTCCTTCTAAACTTCCTCCCTGTAGCAGCCACCTGGGGACCACCACTTCACCACGTGGGCCCTTAGGATGTTTCAGATCCAAACGAGGCAGATATTCTCTGATTTTTTCCTATAAATTGTGTGGCCTTACATTGGAGTCGTGGTCCTTTTCTATCTATTTGTTTAGGCCTAGGCTGTGAGAGTTAGTGATGCTCCTCTATCCCACCCCTTTCCTCAGGCCCCTCTGTTGCAAGGGCGGCCCACCCTCTTGTGCACTGTCTTTGCGTCTTTGTTGAAATCAGCGGCCTGTGAGCGGCCCCTGCACCCCCTGTTCTGCCCACTGGTGTGTCCGTCTGTCCGTCTGTCCTGTCAACCCTGCAGAGCCTCAGGCCCCGGAGCTGTGATCTGGGCTGGGCGGGGGGTCCCCCACTTTGCTTGTCCTCACTGTTTTAGACCCAGTTCCTCTGCTCCTCCATACACTGTTGGCACCTCTGGTCCCCTGCTACCTTGGTAAACTGGCTCAGTGGTTCTAAGAGGCCTGCTCTCGGCTTTTCGCTGGTTTTGTTGTTGTTGTTGTTGTTCCTGGTAAGAAACTTGGGATTTTCTACAGAGACCGTCTGGCTCCTGCAGAGAGGGCTGCCCTGATTCCTCCTGTTGACCATTGGCTCTGCTGCAACTTGGAGAACTTTGTCGAACCAGGAGGGTGCGGGCAGGTGCCCTACCTTTTTCTAATCTTAAAGGTAAAACATTCAGGTTGTTTTACTCAAATGAGGAAGTTTCACTTTATTTAGTCTGGTGTGATTGAACATTTTTTTCCTTTACATTTTCTCTTTGATCCTCCTCCTCCTCTCCCTCCTCCTCCTCCCCCTCCCCCTCCCCCTCCCCCTCTCCCTCCCCCTCCTCCTCCCCCTCCTCCTCCCCCTCCTCCCCATTTAGCACCTACAATGGCTGGTTTTTATTGTACTTGGAGTCACACGAACATCATCGTGGTCTAATTTTAGAACATTCCCATCACCCCCCAAGGAGCCCGACCTGGTGGCAGCCATTCCCCTGTCGCCCAGCGCCCACCAGCAGCAGCACCCATCTGCCGGCTGTTACCGTGGATTTGAACCTTTTGGACAGGGAGTGTGATGCGACGGTAACTGGCTGCGTTCACGTGGAATCACACTTTCAATATCCACCAGTGCTGCAGCACGCATTGGTGCATCGTCCAGTTTTGGGCTGGATACAATTCTGCTGCATGGACATACACATTTCCTCTTCCAGTTCACCAGCTGATGGACACCTGGGTTTGTCCACCTCTGGCTGTCATGCGTAAGTCGGCTGTAAACTCTGGAGCAAGGCTCTGGGGGACATGGGTCCTCATTTCCATGGAGTAGAACGCCAGGCCACCTGTAAGTCTCTGTTTGCATTTTGAGGAGGTGCGACTGGTTCCCAGAGCTGCGGTGCCACTGCACCACAGTACCACCAGCTAAGGCCTGAGGGCCACGTCACGCATACTGTGACATCTCCCAGGCTGAGACACGTCTGAGGCACTTTGAGATCACCACCAGCTTTTTTATTTCTTGGTGTTGCAAAATGGCGCATCTTGCAGTCCATACCTGCTTAGATTTGAGGCCCGTGGTTTGTGTTCACCATCAGACACACACTGCCCATCTTGAGAGTAACCTACGAGCAGCGATGACGGAAATTAGGGACTGGAAGGGGAAGGGAGGTTCTGGGGGGAGTTTAGGGCTATCTAAGGTTGATAGAAAAAGAAGTCGTGCCATGTAGGAATTTATAACTAGGACGGACCTGGGAGGAGCAGAGAGGTGGAGAGTTCAGGTGAAGCCAATGGTCATCCATCACAGCAGGTGATCAATAAAGGTGCGAGACTCACAGATGCAAAAATAGCCCAGCAGCCACACGACTTAGAAATACAGAATGAACTACAAGAAGAAACAAAGAAAGGAGACAAGGGTGGCCACTTTGGTCATTCTTCATTGTGGGGGTGGAAGGATAGAGTTGGAGAGGTGCCGGAGATTAGCCCTGCATCCATTCTCCGCCTCTGTTTAATGTTTAGCCACGCGTTAAGTGTCAAATGTGGCAAAAGTATTAAAAATACACACTAAAATCAATGCTTTATTGAACTAAGCTCTCTTGAACACTTCAAGAGCAACAAGAAATATAAAATATGAGCCCTGAATAAGGTTTAAACACGAAGGGAGGTAGCACCAGCTGTGAGTCAGCTTTCCGTTACTGTGACAAATGCCTGAGACCATCAACTCAAAAAGAGGAAAGGTTTATTTTGACTTACAGTTTCAGAGGTTTCAGTCCATGGTTGCTTGGGTCGGTGGTGACACAGTGTGTCATGGTGTGGTAGGGCAAGCTGCCCACCTCATGGCACGTGAGAAGCAGAGACAGACAGAGACTGGTGTCCCACAGTCCCTTCCAGGGCGTGCCCAGTGACCTAAGGCCTCCCATGAGGCCCCGCCTCCTGAAGTCCACCACCTCCCCAAAGCACCACAGGCTTGGGAACCAAGCCCCCGACCCAGGGGCTTTGGGTGACAGTGGAGATCCAAACCCACCACCAGGCAGTGAGTCAGTTAGACACTTCACCTCTCCTACGTACTGTTTGTGCTATTTGTAGAAAATTCAAGGAGAGGAAAATAACATCTTTGTTCTGACACATATTAAGTGGCTCAAAATCCCAAGACACGGAGCGGCCGACATGGTCATTTGGATTCTGTTTCCAAGGACATTCAGGGTTTTAATCTCTCTCTCTGTGACTCAGTTTCCCCATCCCTAAGATGGGAAAAATACTCATTCATTCCAGAAAACCACATTATGCCATGAAACGTAGATAAAGGGAAGACTCTTTGAAAAGTGGAGTGCAGGGATCTTTGTTTTAATCGAGGCTTTTCACGTTGGCAGAACAGGTGTGGGCACACAGCGTGGGCTCTCTGTGCCTTTCCTGCGATGGTGAATATTTGATGACATGTAAGTCACTGAATTCTCACTTTTCTGTTTTCTTCTTCCTTCAAACTATAAAGTATTGAAATCCACAGCATTCCTACGTCCTCCTGTGGGAATCCCGACGTCAGACGCCTCTCTATCGCGTGTGAGTCATGAAGCGGGAACTGGCAAAGCTCCAGGGACCAGGAGCACCCTGGCACCTATGTGAGAGGTTCGAATGTGGCCAGTGACCAGAGACCCCCCCTGTTGTGCATTTGGGACATTCTACCTGATTTCCTTCTCCCGTTCCAAATGCACCCGGGTCTCCACAGCAATTCAGAGTCACCCAGTAGGCCCAGGAGCACCGTCCGACGTGGTCACTGCTTGGCTCTCAGAAGCAGCCTGTATGTCAGAGCAGAGGACCCTCTCTCACCGCTTCCTGGAGACTAAGGGTAAGGCCTGTGGGCCAGGGGTTGGTACAGTGGGTCTTGGCTGGTCCAGGGCTGGCCGTACACTCTCTCCTCCAACTGCTGCTGCACAAGTTGAAGTGACGGCATTTCGTGATTGCACCTTACGGATGAGGAAATGGGCTTAGAATGGGGGGAAATTGCCCAGGGCCGCTGGGCTAGGAGGGGCCTCGATTTCCAACGTGCCTTGGAAGTCTGCGCTCTGGCCCGGGTTAAGCCACCCCGCACACCAGGAGCCACCAGCAGATACAGGGAGGAGCCCACCGGACATTTCGCCAGCGGCAGGGGTCACGCAGACACTGACTTGATCTCGCAGCGGTGCAGAGGGGTTGGCTTATTACGAGTTTCACTCTCTTCTTTTCACCAACAGGAAGCTAGAGAGGCAGAGGACGGGAGGGAGAGAAGACAGAGGCAGAATGAGAATCGGCGGCCATCACGATGGGGCGGGAGGAAGAGGAAAAGCTGCCCGGGGAGGAAGCTGAGGGGCAGGAGAGGGCTACGGCGGACCCAGGGCCACCAGAGCTTGAGGGAGGACTGAGGGGCACTCCCTAATTGTCAGACCTCTTATTGGAAATAAAAGGACGAAGAAAAAAGGGGGAGAAAAGGAAGCCTCCCGCATCGCGCACCCTCAGGGCCGAACACAGTGCCCAGGTCATCGCTGTTAGTTCTCCAAAGGAACCTTAGGGTGGTTGACCTCCTTTTCCCCAATGCACATGACAAGCCCAGGTCCAGCCCAGCCATCTGGCTCCAAATCCCCACTGTGCCGCGCCCTGGGCGGGACCCTCTGCCTCCGGGAGCCTTTGCCAGTGTGATCTGGAGCAGAAGGAGCCACTGGTCCCGAGACGGAGCCCCGAGCCTTCACCCGCCAGCTGGGATCTGGACAATGACTGCACAGCTCCGACCCCAGTTTCTCACTTATAAATTAGGGGGAGACGCAGCGCAATCTGCAGACATGTGAGGAGAACCGTTAAATAAACAGCGCACAGCTAGAATTGCTACACGGCATCCAGCGGACGCCCTGCGCTGAGCGGCCCCTTCTCTGAGGACTCTCCCTGCTTCCCAGGACCCTTCTCTTGGCTCCGAGACATTGAACTCTCCCCTGTCCCCTCTCACCCGCTGGACCCCTCTTTGACACCTCCAACCTCTTCCACTGGGTCTCGGTAGGAGCTTTGTGTGTTTTCAAAGAAAAGTCCCGTCTGGTATCCCAGCCATTGTCTTCACTCCCTTGTGGCCCTTCCAGAACTCTCATCCATCATCTGTGACTCCCTACTAAAATCTAGGTTCCGCAGGGACAGAGAGACCACCTGTCGTATCCACCCCTACATCTAGATGGATATTTATGGTACTAGTTAGCTGGTTAATCAATACACAGAGTATTCCATTTGCTTACGTGGCCTAGAAGTACGGGAATCGTGAACAATGACCAATGGCTCAGGGTACCTCTCCTGTGACCTAGTCACCGACAATCGATACCCCCGCGTCTCAGTGATATTGGAATGAACAACTTTGTTTTTCAGAGCTCATAAAATCGTCCACCTTTCAAGGAACTCGGGGGTTACATTATACTTAAAAATTACTCGGGGTGATTAACGTCTTGTGCTCATGTCAAATGCAACGAAGACTCAGAGTTGACCCTAAATTGAATCAAACTCATCACAAATTGGCTGAGCACCTGCCCCGTATCTGCAGCTGTGCTGGGCCCTGCAGAGAGAGGCTCCTGGTAACCGGTGACTGGGGGTTTGTCCTGGAGGAGCTCCAGGGGGGTCATCTGCGTGTCCTCAGGTTGGCGATGTGCTGCCGCGGGGACCGTGACGTCTCATTCAGGGCCAGAGAGGAGAAGGGCTGAAGAGTCCAAATCCAGCTGACCAACTGCACCACCTCCTGACGCCACCTCCGACATCTGGCTCCTGAGACGGAGGCTGGGGACCACCGCTCCTGCCTGTCGTGTGCTGCAGGGTGTCCGGCGCCACACCTGGTCTGTGACATCAGAGTCTCCATAAGCAGACCCCCGGGTTTGTGTTCACGTTGGAGTTGGAGGCGTGGCCACATGAACAGGGACAAGGCATCGGGGTCTCACTTCCTACAGGTCACCCGGCATGCGAGGTGGGGCGGGGCCCTGGGAGGAGAGGGGGAGATGAGTGGGCCCGACGGAGACTGAGCTGGGCGTGCACCTGGCCACGGGGTCCCAGTCCCGAGCAGGCCTGAGGAGGGAGCTGGGGCAGGGGCCAGTGGCATGTGCTCACCACAGCAGCGAGGGAGCGACCTGGCGGAACATATGGGACCAGGTATTCATTCAGTGACAACCTAGGGAGAGGCCGAGGAGGGGACAGCCAGGCTTGGTCACTTCCCGTGGCTAGAGGACTGCATTCTCCTCTGCTGGCCGCTACCCTGCAGCCTGGTTGCATAACCCGGAAAACGGTGCATATGGACTGCCCCCGCACCCTGCCGAGGCCACGTAGGACCGATGGGTCCGGGACAGATGGGTCCGGGCCAGCTGAGGTTGCTACCTCGGCTGCCGCCAAACCTCAGTGCCAGATGCCAGACAGGGGCTGTCCCTCTTGGCTGCTTGCAGATGGGAGTGGCCTGGGGTACTATGGAGACGCAGGTTCTAGCCGAATCCCAGGACAACTGGATCCTAATCTTTAGGGCTGAGGGCCAGGCCTCTGTGCTTTTAAAGCCCCAGAGTGTGCCTGGTGTCACGGGATCAAAGATGATTTTGGGGGGGGGTCACTGTCCCCGGAGGAGGCCTAAGTACAAAGAGAGCAGGATGACTCTGTGCCCTGATTAGGGACAGGCGCTGAGGGGAAACAGCAGGAGGGCTGGTCTGAAGGTGCCTCAGTCTCCAAGGCATGTGAATTAAGGGGAAAGGAGAACCTCACACCGTTTTTCTTACTTTTGATATAAAAGAAGGTAACGGCCCATGACTCATAGTCTGGCAAAACGCTGATTGTCACAGTGAGAAAGTAACTAGGTCATTGCTGCCCGGCCTGACACCGGCCACTAGTGATTCAGAAGGACCTGGGGGTGCATGAGCCCCTCCTGCCTTCACCTACTCCTTCCTGGGTGGGGAGGGGGTAATGTGCTGCTCATTACGGGGCCTGGCAGGTGGGGAAAAGGACAGACATCGTCACCTACCCCAAAGAGGGGTTCAAAGATTCAATTAGACGCAGAAACCCAGAGATACCCCGCGGTCCCGAGAGGTCACGTGCGGAGACAGCAACCCTTTGCCAATCAGCCACAGCCGGCTCCTGCGCTCCTGAGCCCGGGGCTTCCTTTCAGGCTCAGCGCCTTGATCCGGGACCGGCAGTTCAGGCTCACACTGAGACAAAGGAGGCTGATGAACCGACGCCCCTGCTGTGGGGGGCGGGGGGGGGGCGCTGAACGGCTGCCTCCCAAAGATCTGCTCAAGTTCTGAAGCCGGTTCTGTGAACAGGGCTGATCTGGAGATAGGAGCTTTGTGGATGTCACTGAGCTGAGGCTGCATGGGTTTAGGACCAGACTGCAGTCCTCATAAGGACAGCGAGAAACAGAGACACGCAGGAAGAGTGACAGGTGACAACCGCAGCAGAGACGGGAACAGTGTGACTAACAGGGGACATCCAGGATGCCGGGCCCAGATGCCAGGAAGCCTCCAGGCCCCCCGAGCCTGCACAGGGGGCACAGTGCTGCCCTCACCTTGACTCTGGGCTTGCGGCCCCCACCACCTGAGAACACGTTTCTGTCCTTTGAAACCACCCGGCTTGGGGACATTTGGTACCGAAGCCCCAGGAACCAGAGACACCAAGGAACAGGAGATGGCTCAGGGCTGCGGGCTCAGATCAGAGAGCGGCTGAGCAGAGGAACCGCCCGCTGCCGGGGGTGGAGTTGGAGAGGCCCAACTGTCACGGGCCGCGTCACGGGTTGAAATCTCCGTACGCATGTCTCAAAGGGTTCATGGCTCCTATTTGGCTCCAGGCAAAGTTGGAACCCGACTTTGGTAGCATTCGCCAAACTCACTGGAGATCTCTGGGTTGGCTCCCTCTGGCCAGTGGGCACCCGGGGGAAGACTCTCTCCGCCCTCGTTACCCTTCCAGCTTCCTGACAACAGGATGCACTCCGGCTTCAAGCCAGAGTCACCCAGCATGACGCCCTTGTCCCCAGTTCCTGCCAATCCTGCCCCCTCTGCAGTGAGAGTCAGCCGCCCGGCTGGCCCCGACAGAGTCCTGCCCCAAGGGCTCCAGGGCTCCAGGGCTCCCAGGGCCAGTCAGGTGTCTCCCTGCTCCTGTCCTCATCTCCGTGTCCGGCTGTTCCACCCACATCCGAAGCCCACGCCCGGCTTCACACAGTATCTACGGGGTCTCTTCAACCGCTGAGGAAGGGGTCAGGATGCCGGGGAGGAACAGCCACCGCAGGCCCGCGGCCCTGCCTTCTGGGAGCTCGCGTTCAGCATCGTGGAAAGTCCCATCCCAGAGACCTCGAGATGACAGCGGGAGCCCAGGCCCTTGAGGGGGCCTCCACCAGCAGGAGACAGGGAGTCCCCGTGGTCCGTGTCTTCACGGCTGGGCCAGGCAGGAAAGAGGGGTCAGTCATGGGAATTAGGGATTAGTCCCTAAGGCTCCAGGAGGGGCTGTAAGAACACAGGGACGGAGACGGAGCGGGGCTTGTTTCTTTTTATTTTTTTTATTTCGCCCTTTCTTTCCTTTAATTTGCCTCGTTCATATTGGGACACGGGCCCCTGGCACTTCACTGGCATCGAGGCGACGGAGAACAGCTGCTTTCGCGCCAGGAAGATGGTAGTGGCCGGTGGGCAAGGAAGGCCCCCTGCCGGGTTCTCCTGACCCTGCTACACTCTGGGTTTCCAGCAATGTGTACTCCTGCAGGAGGACAGTGACCCGGCCACCGAGGGTGGCTGTGGGAGTTAGACGAGGTGATGCTCTGTGCCTCTCCACCCGTGGCGCCTGGTGTCAGGTGTCGTCCCCAGGATTGAGCATAAACTTGTCACGCTCCTGTCAGACTCTGCCACCAGGCTCAGCTCCACAAGCCCCTCGTCCCTTGTCCCCACAGAAGCCAAGGCCCACTTTTCTTTCTGTGTTTTCACCTTTTGGAATTCAGCATGGACAGCTCCTTCTGACCGCGGCCTCTTCTCAGCTTGGTCATCTAACAGACGCTTACGTAGTGGCTCGTCCTGATGCAGGGGACAGAGCAGAGAACTCGAGGGACAACGTCCCTGTCTCCTGCACCTTACATCCCACTGATAAGAGGAAGCGAGGAGCCAGTAAAGGAGGGCCAGGTGGTGTCCATGTTGGGAGTGCGCTGGGGTCCAGACGGAGCTGTCCCCAGAAGGTCGCGTACGAGGCAATGCTGGAAGGTTCCGAGGTGACATGATTGGGTTCTGAGAGGTGTGACCTAATGGGCCGATTAATGCCCTGACGGAGAGGAGCTGGGTGACAACTGGAGGCAGGGAGGCTGTGGCTGGAGCAGGTGGGCACCGGGGCGTGAGGCCGGGGTTTGTACGCCCTGAGTGCTTTCCTCCTCCTGGCCCGACGCTCGGCGTCCCCGCAGGCCCAGAGCTATGACGTCCGGGGACCGGGGACAGAGCCTCTGGAACTGTGAGCAGGAACGTCCTTGTCCTCCTCTCAGCTGCTCTTGTGTGTCTTTTGGTCACACAATGGAAGACCTGGCTAAACCAGCGAGGGATAGAAAGCAAAACTGAGCCGTGACGGTTGGATACCCACTGGGCACTGGGGCTGCCGCAGCCGGTGCCAGGCTCCACCCGGTAAAGAGAGGGGCTGGCATCACGCGCTGGTCGGATGCTGCTCTGCAAACGGAGACATCTTTGCTTAGAGGATCAGAACTCTCACGGCCTAGAAATAAACCAGGGCTGGCTGATGGGCAGGGAACCCACGACCGAGTGGAGGACTTGGCCAGTAACTCTTACCGCACGATCCCCCAGCCCCCGGCTCGGCCCCTTCTAAATCTAAGATGTCAACATGCACCAGGAAAGAGGAGGCGGAGGGGGAGGCAGCTAGCATGGCCACGCTGAAGTCAAACCGGCCTCCCTCTTTCTAGAAGGTCAATGTGCGCTTTTAATTTCTTCTGCGGAAATGGAGGTAGAGTTTTCCCAACAGAATATGAGAATATTGCTTCTTCATTTAATTAGGAAATTCCTCCCGAAGAGTTTTCATTGAAAAAAATCTGTTAGGTGTAATTAAAAAGATGAGCAGGCAGATCCGGGGGGAGGGAGCCCAGGCTTCCGGGCACAGAGAGTCTCTTGTTGCTCCTGGAAGACCCTCCAGCAGCCCCGCTCCCTGCCCCAGGGTGCTGGGCAGGATGGATGGCTTTCCCTCGGGCAGGTGGGACGAGGTGGGCAGGCCTGTGGGCATGTTGGAGAAGGGACCCCTGCAGTGAGCACTCCAGGGCCCTCCAGGTCAGCCTGGGACACGGCCCTGACAGCAGAGAGGGCCTTGTGGTGCAGCCAAAGGTGGACAGAGGGTCAGAGCGGCAGGAGGAGGGCTGCGGCGTGGGGGACATCCCTCCTCTGTCTCCGGCTGCCTGCTCCCGCTCACAAAAGTCACTGGAGCCTGAGCCACCTGTCCCCACACGGAAAAAGAGGACTCAGGTGGAGCAAACCCACCCCCCACCTTCTCTGAGTTGGTCACCTGCCACCGGCTGGTGCCACCGCAGGTGTCCTGAAGTTCAGTTGAAACGATGTCCTTGGCAGAAGTCATTTTCCGTTCTATTGGCGGTGGGGGGAGGGGGGTTCACGTTTCCTTTGATCATCACACGTTTTGAGTCTCCCTTTTCCAGGTGATGCGGAGCTGAGGTGCAGAGGTACGAAGGGACTCCTACCAGACCTCGGACAGAGGCAGAGCCAGGCGGGGACCCGGGTCTCAAGACCAAGGTGTGAAGCTCCAATGCAGAATGGATTCTGTTCTGCAGAGTCTCGCAGTGTGCACAGAGTGGGCGTGAACCGGGCCAGCGTTAACTGGGTTAATATCCCCCCAGGGTCATGTAAGGCAGCTCCAGGGCCACAGAGCAGGACGCCGACACCCAGCTCTGCGGCCTGGGCCAGGCAGGCTCCGGGCGGGGGGTGGGCACGCTCCCTGGCTTAGAGCAGATTCCACATCTGGAGAAGCCGTCACACTCCATGGCCCCTTCCTCCGCCTTCTGCTTTGATTGATCATGACTTTCATGATTCATATTGCTTAATTGCCTTCCAAATGGGTTATTTCTGGGTGGTAACCTTATGAGGGCAAGTTTGTAGGTCTCAGGAGCATCTTAAATGCCATGTTGCAAAGCTACGAGTAAATGAGACATGATCTCCTGATAACACAAGACGTGCGGGAAGGCTGTTGCTTGTTTGCTAAAGCAACGAAATATAAAGAAATATTCCCTCTCTGTGCTGTCCAATAGGGTAGCCGCTAGCCTCTGTGCCTATTGGACACTTTATGGCTAGTGTGACATGTAATTACATTTTTAACTCTATCTAATTCAGGGAAGTCAAGTGTGTGTGTACGTTGTGTGGTGGCTACCATCTAGGTCAGGGTAGCCCTGGAGCAATTAAAGGCTGAGGATCATGGAGTGTTGAATCCGACTTCTGGCTCTCACCGCCTGCCCGTGGTTGGACAGGCCAGTTAAGCTCTCGGGCTTGAAATTTCTCACCCATGAAGAAGGTTTAGGAATTTCTTTTCTTTCAGCTAGCTATTGTGGTGATTTAATAGTACACTGAATGTTTACTGCCTAGAATAAAACCCGCACATAAGATGGACACTCACCCGTTGAGAGCTGGTGATACTGGGCGTACATGCGGTGGAGTGGGTCAGAGGCTCAAACACGTTTTGCAGATCACCATCCTGAGTAGCAACGTTCTATTTTTCCCCTCACGAGCTTTCGTGGGCAGAAGGAATCCCGGACCAATCTGCCTGGGATTTATCTATCCAGGATCAACTCATCCCTGAGGATGTTGTGGAGAGAGGCATGCAGAGCGATGCTGGAGTGTGCTGAGGTCGGTGATTAATCTGCAGTGGCCGTGAATGTGCCTTAGGGACAACTGAGGGGTCATCAGGTCTGCCCTCTTGTCCTTGACCATATTTGTACAGCACCATGGAACTTCCTGAACGTGTCTTCCCACTCCGGTCTCCGTGTCTCTCCTCTGCCTGGAGTGTCACCATGTACCCACAATAGCTCCCTTTTTCTGCCTTCTCCATTTCCTCTCCTCTCAGCTCCTCTTAGAGAGTCAGTTCAAACTGTGATCCTCTCAGGAGCCTTGAGCCACTTCCTCTCTGTGCCCCTGGAAGAAACCCTCATTGTGGCATCTTTGGATGGTCTATTGCCCAACTTCAGTTTCTAGAAAACCTCAGGGCCAAGTACTAAACCTAGTAGGGAAAGGATCTGTGTTTACCAAACAGTGTGATGACTGCAGCCAAGGGGAGGGTAGAGAAGATGGTGATGGTGATGGAGATGATGGTGATGATGGTGATGGTGGTGATGGTGGTGATGGCGGTGAAGATGGAGATGATGGTGATGGAGATGATGGTGATGGTGGTGATGGTGATGGTGATGACGGTGGTGATGGCGGTGAAGATGGAGATGATGGTGATGATGGTGATGGTGAAGATGGAGATGATGGTGATAGAGATGATGGTGATGGTGATGGTGGTGATGGCGGTGAAGATGGTGATGATGGTGATGATGGTGATGGCGGTGAAGATGGAGATGATGGTGATGGAGATGATGGTGATGGTGATGATGGTGATGGTGATGATGGTGGTGAAGATGGAGATGATGGTGGTGATGGTGATGGTGGTGATAACGGTATAAATGGAGATGACGTGATGGTGATGATAGTGATGATGGTGGTGGTGAGATGGTGATGATGGTGATGGAGAAGGAGATGATGGTGGTGGTGGTGGTGATGGTGATGGTGGGCAGTGATAATGGTGATGATGGTGGTGGTAATGATAGTGATCATGGTGGTTGTGATGATGGAGATGGAGATGATGGAGATGGAGATGATGGAGATGGTGATGGTGGTGGTGGTGATGGTGGTGGTGGCCACCGTGGTGATGACAGCAGACATTTACACTGTGGCTACCCTGCTGTAAGTTCTTTATACATATCTGTGGCATTGCATTTACTTAATCCTCATAACAACTCTACAAAGTGGCTATGTTTTTTGTTCCGTATTTGGGAGTGAGTAGAATGGCTGATCTAGTTTGAATGATTTTCCCAAGCGAGTTAGAGGTACAACGCTGTTTCCTCTCCAGGGCCCACACCTCCAGGTGCTGAGGGTCCAGGTCTGCTGTGCCAGGGATCTGTGCCTTGCCCCTTCTCCCTGCAGAGAACAGCGTTGCTCCGTGAACAAATGTTGCTCTGACTCCTGTTGATTTGGGAGCCCAGGGACCAGGCCTCTTGCAATTCAGCATAAATCTCAGCCTCAGAAACAGCCCTGCCTGGCTCCGCGCCCTGCCGCGCCCCCCCCCCCCCCCCCCCGCCCGCCCCGTCCCGATTCCCAGGCGCTTATCACTGGACAGCTGCCATGGAATGATTTGCAACCACTCAGCGTTCTTCAGCAGGAAGCTGAAAAAATACCTCACAGTGTGGACTAGCAATTGCAGAGCGTCTCAGGAAGGCTGTCACCTGACCTTCTGCAGACCTGCCTGTGCCCCCCGCCACACACACACCTTATAACGAGGGGCTCAGCTGGCGCACCTCATCAGGGAGGGAGAGACCTGAACTCGGGGCTAAGCAGACCAAGCGTGCACTGGGGGGTCCAGGCCTCCCGGAGCTGCGGGTTCCTCTTCATCCTCCTCCCTTGATGTTCCTTGTGCCTCTTTCTTGGGCTAGGACGTGTGCTGGATGCTGGGTCCCTGGGTTGGAACACCACCTACCGCTGCCCCAGGAGGACACTCAGCCTAGTGGGGGCAGATATCTGCCGTGGGAGGGAGAAACGCGGTGAACCCCGAGCCCAGGGCTGTGCAGGCACAAGGGAGGGCCACGCCACTCTTCCTGGGGGAGTCGAGGAGGCCTCCCAAGGAGGGAGCATTGGGTCTGTGAGGCTGGGAGGGGAGCCCCGCAGAGCAGGGAACAGCTTGTGCAAGGGCCCGGGGCATCCAAGGATGCCGAGAGTTAGTTACTCACCCACTCGGCCAGTTACGTGATCAAACCGGAATCTGGGCCTGGTGTGGAGGTGTCTGGAGACGGGGTCAATGTCTTGTTTGATGTTCATCATGCGTCAAGAACACTGAGGGGGAAGGACCCTGTGGGGCTGGGTTCCAGGCCAGGAAGGCATCCCCCGTAGACCGCTGGCTTGGAAGCCGTCTGTCCCCTCAGAGTGGGCTGGGCGCCTTTGACAATGACACAATTGCTTTTCTTACGGCCGATCGGAAAGGCCTAGTGAAATAAGGCCCGCTGGGTGTCATGGAGGGAGGAGGGGAGGGGGCAGCGGGGGTCGCCTGGTGAACTCTGAGCACTTCAGACAGGTGTGCACCAGTGGACCTCAGCCAAGGTGGGCAGACGAGGCTCCGGGGGCTTCGGGGACCTGTCTAAGTTCACGAAGACGGTGAGGGCTGGAGTTCAGCCCGGAGACCCCATCAGAAACCCACACTTTGGAGCTGTAGCACTTTCAAGTTGCAGGTCTGTGAACTGCCAAATGCAGGGGCCCATCGATAGCCCTCCGTGAAGGTCTGACCAAAGGACATCGAAGGCCGGGAAATCCACAGGTGGGAACCCTCCCACCTGGCCAGCGGCAGCCAGCGCGACACTCAGCCCGGGTCCTGCGAGAGGCGGGAGGGGACAGGGGTGCGCTTGGCTCTTTCCTAACCCTCCGTGATTCACTGTGACATCTGCCACCAAAGTCGTCACAAAACCAGTCAGTGACACAGACTTTGCTAATTTGGGTGGTGTGTGCAGGGACCCCCTCCCTTGTGGTTTCCAAGGGTGGGAAAGGCCAGGGAGACCCAGGATGACTCCAATTGTCTGGGAGGAAGCCCTCAGCCACCTCTGGGTCCCTCTGTTGAAGGTCAGCTCCTGGCACTGACCTGGCAGGTCACACGTCCCCTGAGGGTGGCTGGTCTTGATCCTGGAGGTGGCTGTGTGTGCCCTGGAGAAGGGAGCCCAGGACTTGTTCTTGTTGTACTTGGGGAAGTGAGCGCAGAGGGGACCGCGGGGTGCCCAGGGGCACAGGGTGTGTCCCGCACAACCTCAGCTCTTCTGAGAAGCAGCTGGTAGAAGAAAGGCCCTCCCCTGGACTTGGGGCTGGGCCGGGGATGTGGTGGTCACAGAGCGCTGGATCCGGAGCCAGGTGCTCCCCCGGCCTGGACGTGGTCACTGGGTTCATGCTGGGTTGTGCTCGCTGTTGCAGGGGACCCTGGGAAGGCGTGTTGACGGTTCTGCCCTCCGTTTCCCCACCTGTGTGGCCTGAGCGTGAAGTCAAGAGTGGCCAGCAGAGTCGGGTACCCAGCAAGAGCTCAATAACCGTCAGCTGTGAGTGTCAACGTCCAGAAATTGTCTGCATTCCAAGAGGCATCTTCTTCACGTGTTGGAGTTCAGAACGTGTCTTAAACTGGATGCGTGAACTTCAGTAAATCTAAAATTGCCTAAAATAAAATGTTTATTTAGAAATCAATGCATTCACTTAAGGTGGCAAGGAAACGCCCCCTAGATTTTTTTTTTCTCAGTTAAAAAAAAAAAAAAATGTTAGAAATGAGTTAACTTCCAATCATGAGCATTTGAGAACCCAAATAGGTATTATGGGGCCTCAATTTGTGCCATAGTTGAGGATTTGCAATGGGGTAGCCCAGACCCTTGCTGGTCCTTCAGATGCTCAGTGCTCTTCCTACCACAGGGCCTTTTCACATGCTGCTCTTTGCAGTTCTCCTTCCTTCTTTCTTAATACCTCGTCACCCGTTCACTTCCAGCTTTAGTATATTTCCTCAGGGATGTTCTGACTTTCCCACGTAGGTCAAAACTTTCTAATACCAACTATCATTCATCCTAGCCCTCGACACAGTCACGATTTTATGTGATTTACACGAACGTTTGATAACTATCAGTCTCTTTCAAGCAGGCTCCAAGCTCCGTGGAGGAAGTGCCTTGCCTCGCTCTCCTAGATCTCCCCGGAACCGAGCTCCACCAGGGCACAGTTCTGACTACTTGTTCTACTGCGATTCTGCGCTGGTCACGTTTTATATCGGGTTGTAATCATTCCTGTCTCTGCCACACCTCGCCCCTCCCACCTTTGAGAGTCCTGAGAGCAGGTATTGCTCCCTGGAGCCACAGGAGTCATAAATCTGCAGCCAAAGCTCAGACTGGTCTCCCGGGCTAACCCTCAGCCCCTCCATCCCTAGTGGACGCTGCCGCTTGGCTCCCGCAGACGACTTAGCACCTCTCCACTAGTCCTCCAGCAGCTCAGTCCTCGCACGGTGGCACGAGTGCACGTTCCCCGGGTGGCCAGGAGCCTCCCAGCCATTGAGTTACCACCAGGAAGAGGCACGGGCTTCAGGCAGCGCGGAGTGGTGGAAAGACTCGGGCAGGGGTCAGGGCTCTGCGTCCCAGCCCTCGCTCCACCCACACTTGGAAGGAAGAGCAAATGTAAACGGGGTCAGCAGCGTCCCTGACATGAAGACCTCCGCAGGGCCATTCCGCGCCCGGGTGCTAAAGCTGGGCCTGAGCATCACTGAGAACCTTTGATAACTGAAGTGGACCGGGGAGGAGGGAGAGTTCAGCCGGGGCCACCCAGCGGCTCATTAGCAGAGCAGAGATTAGGACCCGGTTCTGTCTGACCTCAGAGCACAACTCTTCCCTGGCAGCCAGCTGGCCTTCTGCCCTGGCCATGTGACCCTGGGAGGAGGCTTGACCTCTCTGATTCTTCATTTCCGCATCGGGGACCGAGATGCCCCCCACAGACTTGCAGCGGCTGCCTCTCAGGGCCCAGCTATAAAGCTCATCCAGGTGGTGCCCGTTACGACTGGACTCAAAACCACGGACAGGGAGGGCAGGAGGCATGGATCCTTCTGGTGGTCTGCTCAACACAGAGGAGACTCTGCTTATTCCTGAGTCGTCACAGCTGCAGGGGGCGGGGCAGAACCAAAGGCCACAGGACTCCTCCTGCGGCAGCCCCCGGCCTGTTTTTATTTTTACTAAAACACAATCTCAGATTCGATTGCTTAGTCTCAGCCGAGGTGTGAGCTCTTCCAGGAAGGGCCCGAGCAGTTAAATACGCTCTGCGCCCGGCGCTCCGCCAGCCCACGAGCACTCAGCACTGGGCCTGCGGGACGCTGCTCCTCCTCCAGCACTGGCCTGGCCCCTACCCCGTCCCTGAACAGGGGCTGGTGTCCATAAGAATACAACGGTCAGCTGCCCCGGATGGACCATGGTGGCCGCTGGGGTGGCGGGGGACAGGAGGGTGATGACTTTGTCGGGTGCCAGCGTGGCCCAGCTCCCTGGCTGAAATCTGCTTCTGGGTGAGCACCCCGTGACGAGGTCGGAGGTGGATGACGTTCACAGGCCCGGCCACCCGTCTCTGCTTGGGGGAGGGGAGGGCCACTCAGCCCTCGGGAGCCTGCCCCTCCCAGGAATGGAAGGCGGGAGTCACAGCTCGCGCTGCCCGCGTGTGTCCGTGCCGGCGTCAGGCTGGTCACTCACCAGGTCACACCCACACCAGTCTCCAGGGAGGGTGCTGTTATCACCTGCCATTTTACAGGTGAGAAAACCGAGGCTGCGTGTCCAGGATCCCACAGATAAGTGGTCGACGTGTCATCGAAAGCTCAGGCCTCGTCCCCGATGCCAACGCAATAACGAGGACAGGGTTTTGAGGAGAAGGAGAAGGAAGGTTTACTGCTTTGCTAACAGAGGGACACGGGACTCCTGCTCCAGAGGCGGCGATTCCCCGTCAGCAGGAGCAGGAGGCTGTTAGAGGCTACATCCGCGTGCTCCCTGTTGGAGGGCAGTTCCCTTGTTCATTCGGGGACACTCTGAGGTCTTCTGGTGCCATCCCCAGAGCCTGGGTGACTTCCTTCCTGTGGTGGGTGTGAGCTCAGGACAGGCAACTCTGCCTGGGATGGGGAGAGAGGTGACCTGTGTCCCCTGAGAGTAGGGAGGAGCAGGGAGGGAGGACGAGAAAGAAACGCGCCCTGTTAAAGATCAGTTGGGTGGCGAGCAGCCGGGCTGCGTTCAAAGCACAAGTGGACCCTGTCCCAGAAGCAGGATGTGGACCTTTGGGGCTGTGCTCCGAGCCCCGCATCCAGACTCTCAGAGATGACGAGGCGGGGGGCTGCCCACGGGGGCTTCGACGTCGTGCGGGAGTTTCCCGGGAGCCCAGAGGTGCCCAAGAGCTCAGGCCTCGGGGAACGTGATCATTGCTTCCACAACTCACACGGCCGGGGTCTAAGAACGCAGGAAAGAGCTGCGGGGAAAGGGAAGGAGTGGGCCGGGCTGGGGTCATGGGGAGGAGGAATCATCTTCTGCCTGCCTCCTGCCCTTGGGGAAAGCGGACCCCTGGCACCCCACCCCACTCCCTATCCCGCACCTTGGCGCGAGTGGCTAGCTGTGACCGGCACCTGCTCATGAACTGAAGGACCAGGCTGCCAGGGAGTGGGCTTGGCCAGGGACATCACCCACAGAATCCAGGGGCCTCCAAGAATGGGGAGCCCGTGGGTACCCTGCAGAGGATGGGGACCACTCGAGGCGGATGGCAAGGGCACAGGCTTCGAACCTTGCCTGCCTGGGACCCGACTTCCCCCAGGGGACATGTCTGGTGCCTGCTGGCCCCACCTCCTTACTGTGTGGCAGCCCCTGGGAAGGACCCGTCCCGGGACTTCCTGTTCCCAGCTGTGACTGGCCAGGGGGGTGGATGGTGCAGGCAGGAAGGACCATGCAGAATCCTTCTGTGGAACGGACACGTGGACGCGGGGGCTGGGGGTGGGGGGGGGACAGCAGCATCCTAATCTCATGGCTTCAAGTACAAAACCAGAGCCCCGTTACCAGAAGAAAGAGAGGCGCGGCCAGGCAGAAAGTAAGAGGCTCCTCCGTGACCATCAGCCGCGACCATCAGCCTCGAACTGCGCCTTTAGGGAACAACCCAGTGAGGGGCAGCCCTGGGGACAGAAGGCGCAGGGCACGCAGCCCCTTCATGCCAGCCTGGGTTGCGCCCCACGTCCTCGTCACTCTGCCCCTTGGGTGGGCTAGAACACAGGGTGGCCTCTGAGAGCCCCTGGCTTCTGCTCCAGCTTCTGACTGTGCCCCCACATTAGCATCCGTGAACTCAAACTGTCAGTCGCGGGTAATTAGAGGCGATAAACAAATGCTAATTAGCACGTTGGCTGTTCCCAGAGGATGCCATGGCACAGACCCGAGCCCAGAGTTTGTTTCCAGATCCCTTGGATCCCAGCTCCAGGAAGCCTCACGCACAAGCCACCACCTGCCAAAGGCCGGGCCTGCAGCCTTCCAGATCTGCCTCCCCCACAGCTTGGCACCCGCTCGGCCCCCGCCCCTGTGGTGTCCCTCGAGTCTCAGTGTTCCGCTTCATAAAACAAGGATAAAAATCATCCCTAAGGTGGCCCTGTTATGTGAACTAAAGGACAGACCTGCAGGTACGCTGTCGGCGGGTGACCTGTGAGCAATCGAGGAGCTTCTGTGGCCCCGTGGGAGGTGCTGCGTCCAGGGCCGCTGCTCTGCTGGGCGCTGGGAGGTCCCGAGGACCAGGGCAGGTGCCCCCGCCTGGCCTCAGTTTCTCCTCTCTCTTCACCCCAAGTCTTCTGCGTTTGTTTCCTGGGGTCGCTATGACAACCAACCCCAACGGGCGGCCGGACTGCAGAAGTGTCTTCCCCGGGAGCCCTGGCCCCTCGGGGGTGACACCAGGTGCTGGCCGCATCCCTTCCTCCAGAAGCTCAGGGAAGAGCCCATCCCACCCGTCCCCACCAGGCGGCAGGTCAGGTCCCCATGTGCCCCAAACCAGAGGCCACATGGAGGGTTGCAAAATATCACTTCTCTTCCCACAAACGTCATTTCCCCTTAAGAAGACTTCACCTCCGTCACCTTTGTACCCAGAGCGGCAGAGACGGCCCGGGGACCGTGAGCACGTAGTGACAGCAGGTCAGAAGCCTGGCTTTCAGGACCACACGGCTCCAATGTGCAGAAGGAAGCTGGATCCTCCTCGTAATCAATCACCGGGGCCGGCAGGGAAGTCCACTTGACCTAAACACCCGAGAGCCTGCCACGCTGTCAGGGCTCGGAACCTTAGCGTGACCCCCTGGGGACTTTGGAAGTGCCCTGCACAGTCTCTGTAGCACAGGCATTTGCTGATGAGCCCTGGACCTGCCTTTGCTGGGCCCCGAGCTGGGCCTCTCCCTCGAGAGTGGACAGGGCCCAATGTGGCCCCAGTCCTCAGAGAACTCATGGAGAAATCTTCCAAATGGGCCCCGGGGTGGAGAGGGGGCTGGAGAGGGGCTGGAGAGGGGGGTGGAGAGGTGGGTGGAGAGGGAGTGGAGAGGGGGTTGGAGAGGGGGGTGGAGAGGGGGTGGAGAGGGGGGTGGAGAGGGGGTGGAGAGGGGGGTGGAGAGGGGGTGGAGAGGGGGGTGGAGAGGGGGCTGGAGAGGGAGTGGAGAGGGGGTTGGAGAGGGGGGTGGAGAGGGGCTGGAGAGGGGCTGGAGAGGGGGGTGGAGAGGTGGGTGGAGAGGGAGTGGAGAGGGGGTTGGAGAGGGGGGTGGAGAGGGGGTGGAGAGGGGGGTGGAGAGGGGGTGGAGAGGGGGGTGGAGAGGGGGTGGAGAGGGGGGTGGAGAGGGGGCTGGAGAGGGGCTGGAGAGGGGGGTGGAGAGGTGGGTGGAGAGGGAGTGGAGAGGGGGTTGGAGAGGGGGGTGGAGAGGGGGTGGAGAGGGGGGTGGAGAGGGGGTGGAGAGGGGGGTGGAGAGGGGGTGGAGAGGGGGGTGGAGAGGGGGCTGGAGAGGGGGCTGGAGGGGGGGTGGAGAGGTGGGTGGAGAGGGAGTGGAGAGGGGGTTGGAGAGGGGGGTGGAGAGGGGGTGGAGAGGGGGGTGGAGAGGGGGTGGAGAGGGGGGTGGAGAGGGGGTGGAGAGGGGGGTGGAGAGGGGGTTGGAGAGGGGGGTGGAGAGGGGGTGGAGAGGGGGGTGGAGAGGGGGTGGAGAGGGGGTGGAGAGGGGTGGAGAGGGGGGTGGAGAGGGGGTGGAGAGGGGGGTGGAGAGGGGGCTGGAGAGGGGGCTGGAGGGGGGGTGGAGAGGTGGGTGGAGAGGGAGTGGAGAGGGGGGTTGGAGAGGGGGGTGGAGAGGGGGTGGAGAGGGGGGTGGAGAGGAGCTGGACAGGGGGCTGGAGAGGGGGGTGGAGAGGGGGCTGGAGAGGGGGCTGGAGGGGGGGTGGAGAAGGGGGTGGAGAGGGGGTGGAGAGAGGGCTGGAGAAGGGGCTGGAGTGGGGGCTGGAGAGGGGGCTGGAGAGGGGGGTGGAGAGGGGGGTGGAGAGGGGGGTGGAGAGGGGGTGGAGAGGGGGCTGGAGAGGGGGGTGGAGAGGGGGGTGGAGAGGAGCTGGACAAGGGGCTGGAGAGGGGGCTGGAGAGGGGGCTGGAGAGGGGGGTGGAGAGGGGGTTGGAGAGGGGGGTGGAGAGGGGGCTGGAGAGGGGGGTGGAGAGGGGGCTGGAGAGGGGGCTGGAGAGGGGGGTGGAGAGGGGGTGGAGAGGGGGTGGAGAGGGGGTGGAGAGGGGGCTGTAGAGGGGGGTGGAGAGGGGGGTGGAGAGGGGGTGGAGAGGGGGCTGGAGGGGGGGTGGAGAGGGGGGTGGAGGGGGGGTGGAGAGGGGGTGGAGAGGGGGCTGGAGAGGGGGCTGGAGAGGGGGGGTGGAGAGGGGGGTGGAGAGGGGGTGGAGAGGGGGCTGGAGGGGGGGTGGAGGGGGGGGTGGAGAGGGGGCTGGAGAGGGGGCTGGAGGGGGGGTGGAGAGGGGGGTGGAGAGGGGGCGGAGAGGGGGTGGAGAGGGGGCTGGAGAGGGGGTTGGAGGGGGGCGTCGAGGGGGGGTGGAGGGGGTTGGAGAGGGGTGTGGAGGGGGGGTGGAGAGGGGGTGGAGAGGGGGTGGAGAGGGGGTGGAGAGGGGGTGGAGAGGGGGTGGAGAGGGGGTGGAAAGGGGGGTGGAGAGGGGGTGGAGAGGGGGTGGAGAGCGGGTGGAGAGGGGGGTGGAGAGGGGCTGGAGAGGGGGTGGAGAGGGGGGTGGAGAGGGGGGTGGAGAGGGGGGTGGAGAGGGGGCTGGAGAGGGGGCTGGAGAGGGGGCTGGAGGGGGGGTGGAGAGGGGGGTGGAGAGGGGGATGGAGAAGGGGTGAACAGGGGATGGAGAGGGGGTGGAGAGGGGCTGGAGAGGGGGTGGAGAGGGGGTGGAGAGGGGGGTGGAGAGGGGGGTGGAGAGGGGGCTGGAGAGGGGGCTGGAGAGGGGGGTGGAGAGGGGGCTGGAGAGGGGGGGTGGAGAGGGGGGTGGAGAGGGGGGTGGAGAGGGGGCTGGAGAGGGGGGGTGGAGAGGGGGGTGGAGAGGGGGCTGGAGAGGGGGCTGGAGGGGGGGTGGAGAGGGGGGTGGAGGGGGGGTGGAGAGTTGGCTGGAGAGGGGGGGTGGAGAGGGGGGTGGAGAGGTGGTGCAGAGGGGGGTGGAGAGGGGGGGTGGAGAGGGAGCTGGAGGGGGGTGGAGAGGGGTGTGGAGAGGGAGCTGGAGGGGGGGTGGAGAGGGGGGTGGAGAGGGGGCTGGAGAGGGGGCTGGAGGGGGGGTGGAGAGGGGGGTGGAGGGGGGGTGGAGAGGGGGCTGGAGAGGGGGCGTGGAGAAGGGGGTGGAGAGGTGGTGGAGAGGGGGGTGGAGAGGGGGGGTGGAGAGGGAGCTGGAGGGGGGGTGGAGAGGGGGCTGGAGAGGGGGGTGGAGAGGTGGTGGAGAGGGGGGTGGAGGGGGGGTGGAGAGGGGGCTGGAGAGGGGGCTGGAGAGGGGGGTGGAGACGGGGGTGGAGAGGGGGGTGGAGAGGGGGGTGGAGAGGGGGCTGGAGAGGGGGGTGGAGAGGTGGTGGAGAGGGGGGTGGAGGGGGGGTGGAGAGGGGGCTGGAGAGGGGGTGGAGAGGGGGGTGGAGAGGTGGTGGAGGGGGGGTGGAGAGGGGGGTGGAGAGCGGGGGTGGAGAGGGGGCTGGAGGGGGGGTGGAGAGGGGGTTGGAGAGGGGGGTGGAGAGGGGGCTGGAGAGGGGGGTGGAGAGGGGGCTGGAGAGGGGGCTGGAGGGGGGGTGGAGAGGGGGGTCGAGAGCGGGGGTGGAGAGGGGGGTGGAGAGGGGGCTGGAGATGGGGGGTGGAGGGGGGGTGGAGGGGGGGTGGAGAGGGGGTGGAGAGGGGGGTGGAGAGGGGGGGTGGAGAGGGGGCTGGAGGGGTGGTGGAGAGGGGGGTGGAGAGTGGGGTGGAGAGGGGGGTTGAGAGGGGGATGGAGAAGGGGTGGAGAGGGGGGTGGACAGGGGGGTTGAGAGGGGGCTGGATAGGTGGGTGGAGAGGGGGGTGGAGAGGGGGGTGGAGAGGGGGGTGGAGAGGGGGGTTGAGAGGGGGATGGAGAAGGGGTGGAGGGGGGTGGAGAGGGGGGTTGAGAGGGGGATGGAGAAGGGGTGGACAGGGGGGTGGACAGGGGGGTGGAGAGGGGGCTGGATAGGTGGGTGGAGAGGGGGGTGGAGAGGGGGGTGGAGAGGGGGGTGGAGAGGGGGATGGAGAAGGGGTGGACATGGGGGTGGAGAGGGGGGTTGAGAGGGGGATGGAGAAGAGGTGGAGAGGAGGCTGGAGAGGGGGGTGGAGAGGGGGGTTGAGAGGGGGATGGAGAAGGGGTGGACAGGGGGGTGGAGAGGAGGGTGGAGAGGGGGATGGAGAAGGGGTGGACAGGGGGGTGGAGAGGAGGGTGGAGAGGAGGGTGGAGAGGGAGGTGGAGAGGAGGGTGGAGAGGGGTTGGAGAGGGGGGTGGAGAGGGGGGTGGAGATGGGGTGGAGAGGGGGGTGGAGAGGGGGTGGAGAGGGGGGTGGAGAGGGGGTGATAGGGGGCTGGCGCGTTCTGAAGGAAGAGGTGAGACCCCCAGTTGGATGAGGTCACCAGCCAGGACAGATAAAGAGCCTTATGGTGGTTCTGATGTGGCTTCAGTGTGTCCCCTGAAGACTCACTTCTTGGAGGTAGGGTCCCAGGGTGCCAGTGCTGAAAGGTGGGCCTTACTGTGATTAGGTGAGCTGAGGTCACCAGGTGGGACCCAGGATGGAATCCTGGTGGTTTTATAAGCAGAGGGACAGAGACCAGCAGAGACGCACGTGCCTGCACTCCCTGCCACTGGCCATATGACACCCCACAGGGCCTCAGGACCAGGCCAACAGGAGGCCCTCACCAGTGCAGCCCCTTGACCCCTCAGGAACTGGGAGCTAAATAAACCCCTTTTCTTTATGAAGTGACCCAGCCTCGGGTATTTCATTACAGTAATGCAAAATGGGCTAACACAAGGCGTCGTGGATGTGCGGCTGGGCAAGGATAGATCTGTGAGATTTGATCCTTAGGTCAGCCCCAGGTGATGGAGACCAGAACCCCCTTTTCTCAACTGGCAGATTGAGAAGCATTTCCAGTGCATCTGAACAGGACAGGTCTCATGGGAGGTACTAGGATATCATCAGGGCTCAAATAATGAACTTTCCAGAACTTGCCTCTGCTTGCCATCCTACCCCCGCCTCTCTCCAGCAGTGGAGTGTCAGAAACCTGCTCACCTTCTCTGTGCCGAGTCCTCAGCTGTTCGTGGGTGCTGGTGGGCACTTCTCCCCGGGAGCAGCTCACAATGACCTTCCTGCTCTCCTTTTCTCAAAGTGGAGAAGGCCCAACAGGGCTCCCTGCTAACCATGAGGAAAATCTTGAATGAAAGGAAAACTTTTCTTTTTTAAGAATTCATTTCAAGCCAATTTGCAAATAAGTCTCTTTTTTCTTTTAAGAAACGTTATTTTCAGAGCCAATTCACAGCGCGGCTTGGGACTGGGAATGGGAGACGGAGTTTTGTCAAACACAAGCCATTTAGCTCTATTAAAAACCCCTCTGTGCATTTTGTGGCTGAGCGTCAGTCCCACAGTTGGACGGGAACTGGGGCCAGGCTCCAGCAGCAGCGGCAGGCGATGGCATCCAGAGGCCTGCGCGCTGCGCCCCGGGCACCGGGCACCAGAACGCGCTGCCAAAGGCCCCTCCCGCCCTCAGCAGAGCGCAGACCGCGCCATTGTTGGGGGAGTTGGCGGAGGGAGCAGTGGAATGGTGTTTGGAAATGAAGAGGATCAGCCAAACACCAAGGGAAACAGACAAGGAGAGGCTTAGAATGAGAGCCGGCCGGGTTTGGGGGTCTCCTGTACTCACTTTCCATGACGTTTCTGAAGAGCGGCTCTTATTGGCCAGGAGGATGGGGCTCCTGCTGCTCTCGGGCTTTGTCCTGGGGAGGGAGAAGGCCGGACGCTGGGTCCGCTGGTCCCCTGCCCCCTGGAAGCACCCAGCTCTGAGCACCTCTGCCTTCCCTGCCTGGGCACTGAATGAGTCCCCACCTTGTGCCCCTAACGCTGACCTTCAAGACGGCAGTCCCAGGAGGCCCCCCAGGAACAGCGGGATGACTCTGGGCTCCTGGGGCCTCTCGGGGGCCCCGGTGCGCTGTGCCGCGAGCTCAGCATGGACCAACTGAAAGAGTGAAGCAGGGTCCCGGGAGCCTCTGCCAGAGGAGGAGGAGGAGCCTCCTGGAGGCGGCGGGGCCCCTCCTGGGTCTCAGGGTGGACATGAGCTCAGCAGGAGTGGAAGGACCTTGGACGGCACCTTCCAGTCCAGGGAACCTGACGTCCCGGGCAAGGCGGGGGCTTCCAGAGGGAGTGCCCTCCTCAGCCGTCACTCGGCCGGAGCCCCTGGCCAGGGTGACTGTGCCTCTTCCTCCTGGGGATACTGAGCAACCTCCAGAGACAGCTTGGGGCGATGCCCTGAGTGGCAGAGAGTGCAACTGCCACCAAGGGAGGGCAGGGCAGAGATGCTCCCAAACATCCAGTGCCCACGGGAGCTGCGTCCCAAGGCCAGCGGCTCCCGCGCCTTGGGCCAGTCACTTTGCAAACTTGACCCCCCCATGTGTTCTCAACGCCCCGGGAGGTAGAGGTCTTGTCAGCGTCTCACCGAGGTCAAGGAGGTGCTGAGAAGCCAAGCTGCATGCCCCAGGTCACAGCGGAGCAAGAGGCCCCGTGTGGACAGGAAGCACAGGTGGCCACAAGCACAGGAGAGAACCCGCTGCCTCGCGGTCAAGGTCTTCGGACACCGCCTTCCGGAGTTCAGCCTCATTCCCTTTCGGCAACACCTGGGTGTCTGCAGGTTTTCCCCCATGTCCCTATAAAAGGCAGAAAGAGCAAACGAGTGTCAAGGCATTGGTCCTAATGGCCCCTTGCCTCGCCCCCTCACTGGGCAGGCTCCGGCCCATTACTGGACGCCAGATCAACTGCAGTTAATGGAAGTGCCCGGCAGGTTCCCATCCTCGCTCCTCTGCGCAGGGATCCTGAGCCCCGGGTGCGCTTCCCCGTGACTGGCTGGACGTGAGACCTGGGCACAGCGGCTGCTCTGGGCTGCTGGGAGATGCCCACGGACCCTCCAGGTCTGGCTTCCTGCCAGTGAAGGTGCCCAGGCTGGTTTCCCGGAGCTGCTGGCCACCGCAGCAGAGAAGAACCTCCTGCCGCAGAGCCTGACCGTCTGTCAGGAGATGTGGCCGCGGCCCCTGGTGAGGTGCCAGCTGGAGAGCAGGACCCTGCCACCTGCAGGCCTGCGCCCCACCAGTGGTCCTGTGAGGCAGAAGTGGACACCCCCTGTTCAGAGGGGAGACAGTGCTCCGAGAATCCAAGTCTGTGAAGCCAGAAATCAAACCCGGACACTGGGTGCAACATGCGACGAAATAATGACTGTTCATTTGTTTGTTCGATGGCCTTAGGGCAGAAACTGCCCCTGGTTTTGATCACCATCTTTTCCCATACCAGCCACAGGGCCTTTGCTCGGTAAAGATTAAATCGGTCACACAGAGCAAAAATCGGTCACAAGCAAATAACCCCCACAGGGAAGCACCGACCTGGACTTCATGATCTTCTCTAAATAACTCTAAGGGGTGACGACACCTGGGGCCCTCTGTGTGCAGTTCATCATGAAGGACAGAGGCCCTGAGACAGTCGGGGTCCCCTCACTCGCTGTGCTACCCAGACAAGTGAGTTCACCTCTCTGAACCTCTATTCTGTCACCTGTAAAGTAAGATGATAACACCCACTGCACAAAGGGCTGCTGTGGGATCAAATGAGTGCAGGTGAAGGAGATCCCTCAGGTACTCCCAAGGCAGTCAGCTCATCCACTGGTTCACGGGGTTTTTTGAAATATTTTTTCTCATTTTAATACAAATTTCAGTTTTATTTCTTCTTTGATAGTTAAAAAGGTGAGGCTCAGCGAGGTCACGCAGCTGCGGGGGGGCACATAGCCAGAGAAGTCATGTGAAGCAGAACCTCAGAACTTCAAGCTTCTCTCTTTCTGTGATATTCTGACATGTTTTAGCAAGGTTTGAGAATCTGGAATTTTGCTTTCATAATAAGATAGTTTGGGGAAGGAAAAGGAGGAAAATATTTAAATGAGCAGTAGAATCAAAGAACCCGCCTTTTGGAAGCAAGCACTGATGGGTCTGAACTTGCAGAAAGTGTCTACTTAGAGCTGATGCATCTGGGGCTTTTCTTCCTTGAGGCAGCGAGTGCCCTGTACTGACTCCCGCTCTCATGGGAAAGGATCAGGGATAAAGAGAAAGGGGCAGAGAAGATGGAATGAATCACTGGTACGCAGCCTAGAGGAAAAGCCAAGATTCAGACTCTAACAGTCAGTCTACAGGAAGTCGCCTCCATGTATAAAGAGTTCTTACAAATCAACAAGAAGACAGATAACCTGGTGTAATAAATGAACAAAGGACTTAAATAGGCCTTTCTCCCAAGATGACATCCAGAGGCAACAGCATGTGACAAGAGGCTCAGCTCCATGAGCCTCAGGGACATGCAGATCCAGTCCACAAGGAGAGCACGCCCTAGCCCTGGGGCGGCTGAAAGGGGAGACAGACCACAGTCAGTGTGAACGAGGAGGAGTTGGGACCTCAGGTGTGACTGTGGGTGTAAAATGGCCCAGCCACTTTGAAAAGAGGGGGACCGTTTCTCAGAACATTAACGCAGCATCGTCACCTGACCCATGAGAACTGAAAACGCGGCTCTACTCCAACATCCGCTGTGAGTCTTCATGACAGAGTGGAGATGGTCCAGGGGTCTGTGAGCCCGCGACGAAGACCCAGAACACAGTCTATAATACAATAGAACATTACTCACCCACACACAAAAACAAGAACAAAGATGATGGATGCAGAAATACGGAGGAATCTCCACACAATGTTAAGTGAAAGAAGTTGGGCAAAAACGAGGGCACATTTTATAACTCAATTTATATGAATTTTCCAGAGGAGACAAATTTATCGACACAAGCGATCAATTAGATCAGTTCTTCAGGGAAGGGGGGCGGTCATGGAGAGCAAGGGTAAACGGGATGGATTTCTTTGGGTTGAGGGAGAAACTCTAAAGTTAGATTGGGTTACGGTTGCCCAGACCCACACACAAGGCTAAATGTTGCCGAATGGTAAATTTGGTGAACTCTGGGATAGGTGAATTGTAGCTTAATAAAACTGCTAAAAATGGCTCATCCATTACCCCTTCTACCAGGGATGGGCCCCAAGCACTAGACCCCAAGCCATCTGACCCCAGACGCCACATCTCACGCACCATGGCGCACCAGCAGGACGGTCAGTCCCAGACTTCAGAGGGCTCCTTTCCCTCAGAGGCCCAGGGGCCCATCTTGGAAGAAGCCAAGAACAAGCCACCCCCAGTGCAGAGAGCTCTGGCAACAGTGGCTTCAACTGGCACCAGCCCAGGGGTGCGGGCCACCACCCTGCAGCGCTGCAGTGTGATTAAGTTAGAATGTGCGCAGGACTGGCTAGCTTGGCCTCCGGCTCCCCAGCCAGGCCAGCCATCCATCTAGGACACACTTAGCAGGACCGAGCGGCCAGCTAATTAATTGTTGCATCAATAAAACCAGGGTCTGGCCGTCTCCTGATGAATTACAGTGTTTCAAAGGACTTAACAGCTGCATTAGAGAAAGAGACAAAGGCGATCAATATGGGCGGATGGCCTCAGCGGAGTCAGCAGCTCTCAGGGCCTCGAGGCCAGCGGTGAGATGCGCACTTACCTCCAGAGCAGAGCCCGTGTTTCCCGCGGGCGCAGCTGTACGGGGTTTAAAACAAGAAGAGCGTGGCTGGCAGGGTGGCCCGCGCCTGGGATCCCAGTGACTCAGGAGGCTGAGGCAAGAGGACTGCAAGTTTGAGGCCAGCCTCAGAATTTGAGTGAGGCCCTAAGCAACTTGATGAGATTCTGTCTCAAAATAAAAAGAATTAAAAGGGCTGCAGATATATCTCAGTGGTGAAGTGCCCCTGGGTTCAATTCCCAGTAACCCCTGCCAAATAAATAAACAAATAAATCCAAGAAGAGCTGAATGCTGGTCCCAGGAGCAAAGTGCTCGGCCCACACTCAAACTCGGGGTGGGTGGGTCCCCAGTGCACCACCGCGAGCTACTCTACCTGGAGGTGGAGCTGGGCCAGTCCCCCAACCCCGGCCTCAGCTTCTCTTGTCTGCAAGATGGAGAGGCGTATTGAATGTGGTCAGGGATCCCAGGGGTGATGCTCCAGGGCTTGCTGGGCCCGTGATCAGAAAGTGTCCCTGTCCCTCAAGGAACACTGTTTTCTTATTATGCTCTCAGAAGCAGAAGCACGGACTCCATCCTCCTTCAGGGCAGTGAATTGCCCTTTTTTATTGAATTCAAGGTCTGCATTGGCACAGGTTGAAGCCGACTCTTGGACCTGGGGTCGCAGCGACGTTGACACACAGCTAAAACCAACGTCACGGCCGATTCCCAGCAATCCCACCACCAGCCCGGAGCCCTCTCCTGCTTTCTGTGGCCACCGCCCCCCCCCAGCCCTGGCAACCCCCGATCTGTTCTGCACCCCACAGCTTCGTCTTGGAGGTCTGAGTCTCATCCGCGGAGTCACAGTGAGCTCAGATCTGAACCGGTCGTCGCAGGCTGTTGGTCTCGGGGAGCGGGAACAGTGGGATCCCAGCGTGTGGACACACCCTGGTTCCGTCCACTGGCTGAAGGACATCTGGGTGGCTCGGTCTGGGGGATTAGGAACAGAGCCGCTCTTCCTGGGGTGGACAGGTGTCGGCCTGAACCCAGGCTCTCCTCTCTCCAGGGTAGGCTCTGGCTCCGGTGCCCAGTCCACGTTTAGTTTGTTAAAAGCTACAAACTGCTTTCCAGAATGGCTGGACCATTTCCACTGGCACCAACAGAGGGGAGAGCTCTGGTTAGTGTGGCCACATCCAGAGTTTTCTACTCCGAGCATCCGAAGAGGTGCCCAGTGGCACTCCTTTGAAGTCGAATTTCTCTAAGAGCCAAATGCCTTGAACATCTTTCTTTTCTTTTCTTTTTTTCTCTCTCTCTCTCCCTCTCTTTCTCTCTCCCTCTCCCTCTCTCCCTCCCCTTCTCCCCTCTCCCTCTCCCTCCCCCTCCCCCTCCCCTCCCCTCCCCCTCCCTCTCCCCCTCCCTCTCCCTCTCCATCTCCTGGTGTTTTCTGGCAGGTGAGCTGGAGGGTTGTGTGGCTCTGTGGTTGGATATCTGCATGGCAAATGCTTTTACCCGACCCGTAATTTGGTCTTTTCATTTTTCTTAACAGCATCTATCAGAGAGAGAAAGTTTTAAATTTAAATAAAGTTCAATTTATCAATTTATCTTTTATGGAGTGTGCTTTTAGTGTCCTAGTAACCTGTCTTTGCCTAACCCTGGGTCACAGTGCCTTCTCCTAGATTTTCCTTTAAAATTTTTATGGTTGTGCTTTCTGCTCTAGGTCTCTGATTTACTTTGCATTAGCTTTTGCATAAAGTGTGAGAGGCGCAGCCCAAGGACCACTTTTTGCATGTCAATGCCGAATGAGTCCTTTCTGACAATCAGCTGGGCACGTTTCCCTGGTCTGTCTCTGGACACTTCTCCCTTCCATTGACCTGTGTCCGGCCCTTCACCGATCTCCTACTATGGCATTGCTCTGATCTTATAGCACAGGGAACTTCACGGTGGGATTCCTCCAATTTGATTCTTTTGTTTTTATACTATTTTGGCCTCCTGAGGTCATTTGATTCTCTCTGCACACTTCTGAGTTGGGATGAGAGACTATCTTTTGGAAGGATTTTAAACTATGAATTCGAGACATCATCTTTCCCGACGAGAATGGCTATAACAACCCACGTGTCCACCCAATGGACGAGTGGACAGAGTGGTCCATATCCACAACGCAAGAAAGGTCGTCATTCGCCCGATTTCATTCGCATGTGGAACCTGAAAGAGCTGAGCTCACAGAAGCATGGCAGAGACCAGTGGCCACCAGAGTCCACGGAGAGAAACTGGGACTGGGTTCTGCCATTCTCTTGCGTAGAAAAGGTGACCGTTCTCAACCACGTTGTTCTGTATAGTTGAAAGCCGCTCGAAGAGAGGATTTTGGATGCTCGCCTCACAGAGAAGTGGAAAAGGTCCGCGGCATCAGCCGACCTAAGCATCCTGAGTGGATCATCCTGAGTGGCTCGGTACACAGTGGGTACGGGCACTAAAGCATCTCGCCGCAGCCCACAGAGACGGATGGTGATCGCCTGTCAACCAACAGCAACAACCAAACACTGTGGACTCAATCTCTTCTATAGATCGGGGTCTCTTCAGGGAGCTATTTCCTCCTGGTGAGCTTTAGTTTCTACTTTCAAGCAGCCGGGCCTTTTCGTAAGTACTTGCTGCGTGTTTATCGAGCTCTTGGTGGGTTCCCTGATTATCCATTTAACACCTGCAGGGTCTGTAGTATTATCCCTTTGTTCATTCTGAACCCTGGTAATCTGCGCCTCCTCACATAGTTCTCCACCAGTCTACCCAGAGGTTCATCAAGCACATCGATTTTCCCCAAGACCCAGCACGTCTGGATTCCATTGATTCTCTGTGTTGCGATTGCTGCGAAGTTCATTCACGGTTACTTTTCTCTTAATCAATTCCTTGTTAAGGCACACATAATAACACTGTTCTGCTCGTCCGGGGTTTTCTTGTGCTGGTTATTTCTATGTTAGTTAACGTGGACGCTCAGAAGCATGGATTTGTGATCTTTCTTATTTTTAATGTATCATTTTTAATTGCTCTAAAATTCCCTGTGAACCCTGCTCTATTTTCTCCCCACAAATGTTGATATGATGTATTTTATTTTCACTCAGTTCTTGGCATTTTCTAACGTTCCTCAAGATCTCCTTTATAACCAGTGCATTATTAAGGAGGATGCTATTTAATCGCCAAGTGTTTGGAGACTTTTCTGTTATTTTCTGTTATCCGTATCCAGTCCATTGGTCAGACAGGGTGCCTGTACGGCTGCACTGCTTTTGAATTTGTCCAAGCGTACGACTCAGGATGCGTCTTCCTGGCGATCACTGCATGTGCGTGTCAGAAGTGTGTGCGTGCTGTCCCCTGGATCCATGGCTTTCCTGGGATTGTGCGGGTCTGCATCCTTGTTGCTGCCCGTCCGTGACCCCCATCTGGGTTAGAGAGTGGCGCTGGCTAGCTAAGTGCACGTGTGCATGTGTCTGATCTCCTCCCGTTGGTCAGCTTGTGCTCCGGGTGGTTTGGAAGCTCTGATGTTAGGTGCATTTACATGGAGGACACTATGTCTTCGTGGCCCCCCTCCCCATCTTGATTCTTGCCAGCTTTTCTTTGTTCTGAAGACTACTTTTCTGGATATTAATATAAACACCCGGCGTTTCTTTCATTCTTGTGGCATGACTTTTTCTTTCTCATGCGTGTAGCCCTCCCGTGTCCTGATATTTGAAGTCGTCCCTCGTAGGTCGAGTTTCGCTGGATGATGACAGTTAGCCACCTCACAATCTCTGCTGTGCCAGCCATGACAGCGGTCACAGCTGCTGACCTATGGGTAAACGGGGGGGCTGCTCTACTATCTGCTGTCTCTTGGTTCTCTGTTTCTTGACCCTTCATTTCCTCTTTCTGCCTTCTTTTGTGTTATTTGAACTTTTTCCCAACATCCCAGTTTAGTTTGTGCTTTTTACTATTCCTCTTCACGCAGAACTTTGTCTAGTGGTCTCTCTAAAGCACTTAATATTCACAGTCTATTTAGAGTCAGTATTTTACGACGTCACGTGGAACATAGAAACGTGACCACCACATCGTCTGCCTGCCCTCCTTCCGTGCCTGTGCCGTCTGTGCGTCTCGTCCGCACATATTAGATCTCTCTCTCAATAATGTTAATGTATTTGCTTTCAACTGTTAAAGTCTGTTTCTCAAAACTCAGGAGGAGACTCACATTTATTCAGGTACTCACCATTGCTGCTGCCCCTCCCACTGACCCCTGTTCCAAGCTCCCTCTGGTCCTGTCCCCTTGGGTGCCTGAAGAATCCCCTTTAGTGGTTCTTTTACAGATCAGTCGGGCAACGAATCACCTTCTTTCGCTCCATCTGAGAGGGTCCGCATCTCACCTTCTGAGGGATGTTTTCTCTGCAAACAGATTCTGGGTTGACAGCTCTTTTCTTCCACATTAAAAAATATCGTTCGGCTTCCTTCTGGCCTCCACAGGTTCTGATGAGAAACTAGTAGTGACCCAAATAGTTGCACCTTATAAATGGTACATCCACCTTCGCTGACTGCTCTGGAGACTTTCATCTTTATTTCCTGGAGTCGGACATGAGCCATTGGGGCACAGAGTTCTCAAGTTTATCTTGTCTGAGTTTCACCAAGTTTCTATAGTTTTAAAGTGTTTTATGGAGTTTTTTGTTTGTTATTGTTGTTTGAGGTTTTATTTATTTATTTATTTATTTATTTATTTATTTATTGGCTAAACTTTGCAAGTTCTTCGCAATTATTACTTGAAATGTATTTTTGTTCCCCATTTTTTTCCTATCCTTTATGACGTGAATGTCAGGACTTTTACTATTATCTCTGAGACGGTATTCTTTCATCTTCCGTCTGTTCAGCTTGGATGATTTCTGCCGCTCTAGAGGTCACCGACTCTCCTGTTATTTCGTCCTGTTTTTAACCTTCTTCCAGAAAGTTTTATTTTTGTTCTTATTTTTTTTTTTCAGTTCTAAAATTTCCATTTGGTTCTTCCCATCTTTCTTTGTGCGTTAGTCAGCTTTTCACTGCTGTGACCAGAATACCAACAAGAACAACGTGGGGAGGAAGGATCTATCCTGTCTCCTGATCCCAGAGGATTCAGCCTTGGTCAGGCGACTCGGTGGCTCTGGGCCTGAGGTGGGCAGGACACCATGGCGGAAGGTGTGGTGGAGGAGGAGAGCCGCTCAGCTTACGGCAGCCAGGACACAGAGGGAGACAGAGAGAGGAGAGGAGGAGGGGAAGGAGCCGGGGAGGGAGAAGATGGCCCCAGGGACTCTTCCTCCAACCAGGACCCACTTCCCTGCCGTCCATCCGGCTACCAGTGGATTAACCCACTAATGGGAGCCACACCCTCACGATCCAGTCACCTCCCCAAAGTCAGCTTCTCTGCACTCTGCGGCATTGGGGGTCATACTTTCAGCACATGAGCTTTGGGGAGACATTATAAATCTGAACTGTAACACTTTGCAAAACACACACACACACACACTCACACACACACACACACATCCCCATTTCGAGAGTGCCCGTCTGTGGAAACGCTGCTGTCGTGCTGTGATGCTCCAGTCTCCTTTTGGGATATGCTGACGGAGGGGTCCCCTTGGCCTGGAGTCTCCTGCGCGGCTTCCTTCCCTGCGGGTCACTTTCCCCCGACTCTTCATCGGCTGACCCATTTGAACCATACCTCCGTGTTGCACAATGAGACGGGGATTGTTCAACTCCTGTGGGAAACGGGGCTGAGCCCACCGAGTTCCGCACCCTGTACACCTTGTAGTCTCAATGTCCTCTCCACCTCCAGGGCTCGCGGGGCCATCTGGAGTTGGCCTGGGTGTGAGCCACCGTCCGTTGGTCTGGGACCTGGCAAGGGTCTATTTTCTCAGTTCAGTTGTTAGAATCTCTGGAACGCTGTGACGCTCAGGGCTGAGCCCAGGTAGAAACCACACCCCGGGGCCCCCCGAGTTCTGCCCCAGCGACCCCTTCCCACCACTTGGCACTGCCTCTCTCTTTGTCGTGCGTAACCAGAGCACAATCTTATCATCCTCAGGTTGCTGTGCCCTCCTGCAAGGTGCTCACAAATGGCCAAGCAGTGGGCACACACGGGGGACAGAGGGCAAGTTTCTGCTCCACCCTCTTGGGACCACAGCAGCCTCAATCAGAGAGGTCGCTCCCTCCCTCAGACCTCTGGGCCCCTGCACTCCCCTCTCCCCACCAGGACACCCCTTTCCCATCTTTTGAGGCTGACCTAAAGGGTCTCCCCAGTACACCGCTGTCTTCCCTGATGGCCATTTGCTGATCTGGGGGTACACGGGTCCAGGCTAGGGGATGCGAGAGGGAAAAGATGGCTCAGCTTATGGCTGGTTCTTGGCACTTTGGATTCCAGTCCCTCCCCGGGTCTGCCTGCTGTGATTGAGTTCTCCAAGCGCAGACCCACACAGGATGTGCTCACTGCGTCCGTCAGCTTTTACAGCATGGCATTGTCCTTAGACTTGAGGAAGTGAAGGATTTACTTACTAGAGTCACTCAGGCTCGAACCTTGGTTCTGACCCTATAGATCTACCCCCAACATTGGTGAAGTCAGTACATTTGGCCCCCAGTACCTGTGGAAGACGGTTCTGGGCCCCCTCAGATGGCGTGATCTGCAGACGCCTGGGTTCCTTATACATAGCGCTGTGTCTGCCTATGACCTGGCACATCCCCCAGACACGTGACATCATTCGAGGTCACACCTAACACCCCATGCAATGTAACCGGTGTGCAAAGGGTTGCTGTCGTTTAGGGAATTATGACAAGAAAAGAAATCCGTGCACTTTTTTCCCAAATATTTTTTATTTGAGATTAGTTGAATTCTAGGCTGTAGATCCTGCAGAGGCAGGGGACTGACTTTATTATCCTCTTTTATGAAGGCTTATATAAATTAAATAAATTCCCCAACCACACACAGCAGGTCATTAGCACAGCAGGATTTGAACCCGGCTCACGCTGGCTGAGGCCCATTCTTCTCCCAGGTCCCTGTGCTGATTTCCTATGATCATTTTATTACCCGCGAGCATGAAGCTTATGTTTTCCTTTCTCTGAAAATGGTGATTGATGGCCACTCTTAAGCACTGGAATTGGATCCTCAAATCCCAATACAATTTTGTCCAATAAAATAATAACAACCCGAGACAATTCATCGCCTTCCCAGCCTCTGTTGTCTCGCAGTGATCTGTGAAGGTGAGGGCCACCTTCTCTGGCGGGCAGCCTTGTCCTTGGAGGCGCAGCTGCCTTGGAACCCTGACTCTTCCTTCACTCCAGGTCTGCAGAGAGGCTCTGTGGAGGAGAGACTGGGCTGCGCCGCTCGTGTTAAACCAGGCACCACCCGTCAGGGAGATCAACGTGTTCGGTGCCCGTGAGAATGAGGACACGGAGCTGGCCGCCGGGTCCAGGAAAGGAGCCAGGAGGACTCCAGACCTGTCCCCGAAAGACATGTGCCCACCAGGTGCCTGGAGCCAAAGAGACCTGATCAACATCAGTATTTTCAGGAGAAAAAGAGTCCACACCCCAGGGTCTTTCTCTCCGTTAGAGCAACCAGTTAGTGCCCTTTCACTGGATGTCGAGAAAACCCCAGGGCTGGGGACATGGCTCCATTGGTAGAAGGCTTGCCTGGCATGCACAAGGCCCTGGGTTCAGTCCCCAGCTCCACCAAGAAAAAGAAAACCCAAAAAAAAAGAAAACCCCGAAGAGGGTGAGTAAGACGACCAAGGGAGGAGGAGGAGGAGGTTGGAGGGACGTAGCATCTTCCCAGAAGGTAATGGGACTCTGAAGTCTGTCAACACTTTATATAATCACATGTGCAAGGGACACAGCCCAAAATAGAAGTCAAGAGACTATCAGGATTCCTTTCAGTTGGGGGTTATCAGAAAGAGGGTGTCAAATTGGGTTAATGAGGAGAACAAACATGAATATATGTACACATACATACACACACATATGTATTTGGAAATTTAAAATTTGGAACACCACACACACACACAGTGTTTCCAAGTTCTAGGAGTTGTACTAGCTTCAGGCATGGCTTGATCTAGCACTCGGTACATCAGGAGTATCTCCCTCTACATACTTCCCCTCCTGTCAGCTTTGTCCTGGTGAGGGCTCTCCAATGGCAACACAGACACTGGCTTTCCTCCTGGCTCGTTAGTAACCCTAGCAGGAAGGTGACACTTCTTTCTCAATAACCCCATGGTTTAGTCAGCCTTTTCACTGCTGTGACTAAAGAGCCACCAGCACAATGATAAAGGAGGGCTCAGGGTTTCAGAGGTCTCCGTCCACACAGCCAGCTCCATTCCTCGGGGCTCGAGGGGAGGCAGGACATCATGGCGGAGGAGTGTGATGGAGGGCAGCAGCTCACATAATGATCAGAGAGCAGAGAGAGACTCTCCTTGCCAGGTACAAACGTAGACCCCGAAGCCACGCCCTCAACGAACCACGCCCCCAACGAACCACGCCCCAACGAGCCCCGCCCCAATGAGCCACGCCCTCAATGAGCCACGCCCCCAATGAGCCCCGCCCCCAATGAGCCCCGCCCCAATGAGCCACGCCCTCAATGAGCCACGCCCCCGATGAGCCACGCCCTCAACGAACCACGCCTCCAAATGAGCCACGCCCCCAACGAACCACGCCCCCAATGAGCCCCGCCCCAATGAGCCACGCCCTCAATGAGCCACGCCTCCCAATGAGCCACGCCCTAAATGAGCCACGCCCCGACGAACCACGCCCCCGACGAGCCACGCCCCCAATGAGCCACGCCCCCAGCCACAGCCCACCCCCTCCAGGTACCACTCAGCCACTCCCATCGGGGGTCGATTCACTGATCAGGTTAAAGCAATGGTCCAATCCTCCTCCACACCTCCTTGCCTTGTCCCCCAGGTGAGCTTCTGGAGGACGCCTCACACCCGACCCAGACACCCCAGGGCAGGTCTTAGGGCAGCTTCTCACGGTCTCTCCTTGGCCAGCCTGGTACCCACCCGGCTCCCTCCCACCATCTGGCGCAGTGACCACCGTTCCTCCGCCCAGCCAAGCCGGATCGTTCGGCCTTTCCTGTGATTTCCTCGGGGAGACCAGCTCAACCTGAATGGAGGCTGCGAGGGGAGGAGAGGGTCTTGCAGAGGGAGATGGAGCTGTTGTCAGATGAATGGGGAGTGGGGGGTGCGTCCAGGATGAGAAGCAGAGGAAGGAAGAGGCTCTTCATGGATGGAGGGAAAGGGTGTGGACAGCGGACCCCTGCAAATTCTCAGTTCTCCCATGACAGGTCCTGTCCACCCAGCGCCCCTGGGCTCCTGCAGCCCCTCTGCACAGAAGCGCATTCACAGGACCTGCTGTTTGAAGAGACTGACTCCCAGATCGCGGAGCACCCCGGCAAGAAGCTAAGCCCTAACACGGGACATGCCAGGGGTCCATTAAGGAACACCTTCGTTGTGATGGTGAGGGAAGCCCGAACTGTAGATGGTCCCTGGCTCCCAGCCCCTGGCATTCATTCCCTCCAGCTAGGAGGAGCCTGCCACCTGCTTGTAGCCATCAGGGAGCAGAGAGACCCTGAGAGGGTCACTCCCTCCCTGGTGACAGTCTAGGACTCCCTGTTAGCCAGCAGGGCTAGGGTTCTCTGGCCCAACTTAAAGGACGATGCTGACCTTTTACGAGGGCCGGGAGGGAGCAGTGAGAGGGCACATGCTTGTTGTCAGCCATTCTTCACGATATGAGGAGAGAGTTCAGCACTGCAGATCCAGGACAGTGCAAGGCGATTCAGCTCCCTGCGTCCTTCAGGGGTGACCTCTGGATGGCTGCACCCCGGCCGGGGCCCCTTTTCTTCCCCGTGTGTCATCCTCACAGAGGTCTATGCAGCCAAATGAGGATTGTGCCGATGAACCAAGTATTGGAAATCCAATTTATCATCATCCAATTTCAACAGAAACTGGTTGAGTGTACTGGGAGCTGTTCCAGAGTGTTGGTGTTGGAGAAGCACTGAGCTCACCCCAAAATGACGCGCGGCGGGTAGGGAAAACAGGTGTCTCAAGCAACCTCAGTTTGAAAAAAAAAATCTAAAATTGGGTTCCTCCAGGCTTTGGAAGCTAAAAAAAAAACCCCAAAAGAACAGTTTTTGAGCACCTGCCAAATGGTCTCGAGTGCATTATTTTAATAGTCTAGGGAAAAAGATCTTTATTTTGCAGATGAAGAGGTGACATTCACGTGAAGCTGAAGTGAGCTCAAATAAGTTAGGTCCCCTGTCCAGGTCACCCGGGTCTGATCCACACCCTCACCGACTTTGAGAACAGAAGCGGCCGTGGAACCTACCAGGGTGGGATGGGTCTTGGAAGGAATCTAATGCCCAAGAGAGAAAGGGGACAAGTGGGAATGGGAGCAAATGACCTTGATATGAAAACTTGGACATTTAGCACAACTTGGTCCAGTGGTAGGTTTCCAAGAAAATAAACTTCCAAGAGAGACCCCAGGGAGAGGTGTCTGCTCCCAAACCCCCAGAAGTAGATGCTTTCCATTTTTTAAGAGCAGATATGAATCATTTTCTTGGAAGCCTCTATATTGATTTTTTATAAATTTGCCCCTGGGCCTCCCCATAGCTAACAGGAAGAAACAAAGACCATCAGTTGTAAGAAACACAATTTTTTCTTTAATCCCCATGAATTCTTAGTTGGAAAGGACCCTCGATACAAAAGACAGATTATTTAAGGGGAAAATAAATAGAATTAGATCAATGTATATTTCATATAGACCTGGAGGACGTGCAGGGAGTGAGAAATCCTCAGAGCTATGGCTTTGAGTGGCAGCTTCTATAGCATCACCAGCAAAGAACAGTGCTCAGGAGGCAGACGAAGGGACTCGGAGTCTCCAGCGGTGGCAACCTGGGGCACAAGCTAGTCCATGGTGGGTGAAGGCTGGTCTGCAGAGCTCATGGAGAGTGATTCATTGGGACCATCTCTGGTCACCCGGGTCTGAAGCTGTGCTCAGTGGTCAATTAACCTGTGCTCTCCTTGGTGGAGAGGGGCTGGAAGACCCTTTGTCTCTGCAAATCTATGTCTTGCTTTGAGTGAATAGAAGGAGGGCAGAGAGCTTTCCTGTACCTGCTGCTTCTTGGAACCTTCGTATTTTGGGGGTAGCGTATTCTGAAATATGCTAACCCCAAATAGGAAGTATTTTTGAAAATAATTTTTAATTTACATGTAAAAATAATCAATAGCGGCAACTGCCATTTTTTTTAATGCAAACTAAATCCTGGGCCTCTGCGTGCACTCCAGCAGCCAGGTGTTACCCTGCGGGTTTGCAGATGAAAGACAGCCCAGGCCAGCACCCGCAAGACCCGCCCCTTCCCAGCTCACCGTGGCTACCTCCAGCTGCTTCCTCTCACCTTGCAAATCAAGAAGAATTTCTCCAAGTGCTTCTCTGAGGGAGTGTCCTGGGTGAGGTGATGATTACGGCTGTCAACAACAGCCTTCAAACAGACACGAAGACCAGCCTCAGGGAAATGTCTCACCTGCCCCTGAATACAGGTGAGAGCAGGTCAGGTCACCTGCCCCTGAATACAGGTGAGAGCAGGTCAGGTCACCTGCCCCTGAATACAGGTGAGTGCAGGATGCCAAGGTCAGGTGGGGTGTATCCAAGACAGGAGGGGCCTGGCTATTCTATCCTTTCACACAGGCCAATGTCAGACTATTCAGAGAAGCTTCTAGAGCACGTCACTCTCACGGAGAGCCCAGCAATCAGAGCCGCCTTCCACCTCTGGCATCTGACTAATGAACTCCTAAGAGGTCAGCTCTGCTTCGGTTAACACCTGCGGAGAGGTAATGAGCTGCGGCATGGACTGAGGTAATTACCCAGGTTAGAGGCAGAGGGAGGCTGAGCAGGGTCCACGTCAGGCAGACACAGAGCTGTCGAGAACAAGAACAGGAAAGGTGGGGGACGGGGAAAGGCTGCGCCATTCAGTCAAGCACAGTCTTAATCAGGATCGAAACAGACGCAACAACAAAACCCCCAAGACGTGAGCTTCAGGAACTCCCCTAAGGACCAGGTGGGTATCCCTCCTGGCTCCTGTCGATCATGGGTATGACACCTACTGTGCGCGCAGGGCGAGGCTCTGAGATGCAGTGTGAGTCCTGCTCTCGAGGACTCATCCCTTTCTGGACCCTGCTCTGCCCTTGGGGGGAACGATCCCAGGAAACGAGAGTGAAAAACCCTTTGCCTCGCAGGAGGAGACAAGGCATGGCCATTTCCCGAGTGTCACCCATAAGCCTGGCCACTCCAAATTCCTGGGAAGGAGTCAACAAGCCTCCCCACTGTGCTGGTGTCAAGCTGAAATTGGAATCCAGTTGCATCTGAGGGTCAACCCCAGTCCTTTCCCTGGATCTCACCGCTTCTAGACAATAAAGGGCAGCGGTCCCTAATGCAGCGGGGCCTGGAAACGCTTCCTCTGGGTTCCTTGTGACTCCCCCTCCCTTGGGCAGATCCCTTCATGAAATAAATCACCTTCCCGCTGTGGCACATGTACAATGTGTTGTTGGTCTAATGTGGTTGTTTTCATGGCGACTTTGCCTGTTCAGATCCCCAGCGAGGAGGAGGGATGGAGCCAGCCCCTTCGATGTCACAATAGAATGGAGGACCCAAGGGCAGCCTTGCTCAAGAGCCCAGAGCTCTGAAGCCTGTGCTGGAGGCAAATGAGCTGGTATTTTGTGCAGAACGAAAAGGAGGAGAAGTGTGGGGAGACAGGTAGGAGAAGGGGCTGGCCTCCCTGCCGTGATGCCCGGATGCTCATTATTCCTGCAAGAAGGCCCTCAGCCCTGGGATTTCAGAGCCTCCTGGAACCACTGAACTTGGTGAAGTGCCCAGAGGTGCCGGGTGCTGAGGAGCATTAACAAGTCCGGGTTACTTGGGCACAACATCAATCATGTCGAGACTCGAGGTGAGCTCAACAGGACTGGTAAGGGGAGAATTTCTCACTTCCCTGAAGTCTGCTCCCACCTCTGCTCAGCGACATCCTGTTAGATATTGGACATGATCTCAAGGAAGACGGCAGCGCGTGGCCACGCAGTAACATAATCGATCTACCTTGAATTCTTTGGGCCTTTCCAGGGCCCTAATTGCTTTAAAAACCTGTTCTGTCCTTGCTCCTTCTTCAGGTGGTGCGCAGGCTCACCGATAGGGGATGACGTGGGTCAGTAAGGCATCTTCAAAGCACAGGGCCGAAAGAGAAAGGTGATTTCAACTTTTAGAGTGCCCCAGGAGAGCCACGTCTGAGTCTTTCTTTCCGTCACTCGGGTTGCCATGGTGCCGAGAGGGCTTGGACTCCAAGGAGACTGGGTAATAGCAACGGTACCGTTCCCAGAGAGCTCAGCGTGTGATCAATACCGTTCCGTTTGCCCTTGATTCTTGGAGAGACCCCATCTTGTACTTTTTCACAGAGGAGGGGTCTGAGGCACAGGAGGTTAAGTAGCCGGCACAAAATCTGAATCTTGAGAACAACACAAACCAGGGTTCGAATCCAGACCCTCTGATTCCACAGCTGTCCCAGATCCATCAATATGTGCTGCCTGAAGGAGATGATGGCGAACGGAGATGCTCACAGAGTTAATGCAGGTCTTCTTCTCTGACGTCCAGGACTGGATAAACCTGCAGGGAGCCCACTCCTGTCTCTGGAGGCCAATGTGGTTACCCCAGAACCACAAAGGGGCTGCCATTACCAGGAGGATGCACACACAGCATCCCCCATCATGAAGGACAGCTGGATTCCTCCTTCATTGGCGTTTCCGATGGCAGGACGTCAGCAGGGCAGAAGTTGGAGGGTCACACAGGAGGACAGTTGATGGAAGGATGAAGAGAGAACATTTTTAAAAATTTTGGTGCCATGATAAACAGTGGGAGACACCCAACAGCTGAACAGAGGTTTGGAGGTGTTTCCCTTTTCCACAACTCAACCCGTAATCACTGGGGTCTGTCGACGGTAACACTGAGCCGCACCCCCAGCCATTCTACCCTGGGTATTGACCCAGAAGTAAAGATCTATGTCTAACAGAAATCTGTACACAAAGGTCCATAGCAGCTGTATCGCAAAACCCGCAAGCTGAGAACCACCAAACGCCCATCTGGACGAACAGGCTATGTCTGTTATCTGTGAGCGGATTCTGTGCGTCAGGAAACGGGGAATCCACCGTCAATATCTGCAGTGATGTCCCAAATAATCATGCAGAGTGAAAAAAAATTCAAACAGAAAGGGCAGGTGCGGTTTGGCTCTGTTGATATGAAATTCTAGAAAAGGCAAGCCAGCCTAAGGCGCCGGAAGGCCAGCCAGGGTTTGCCCAGGGACGGGCGGGCAGGTTGCTGGGGAGGTGTGAGAGGGCAGGAGAAGGCTTCTGGGGGCAGCGTACGTCTCGACCTGGGAGACGTGAGGTGCTCTGGTGCAGACGTCCTGGGAACTTCCCCCGCGTCACCTACAGCGGGGCCAGTCACACCCCCACGGCTGCTCAGAGAGGAGGAGCCCAGGACCTGCTGTGGGAGGGGCTGCAGAGTGAGGAGCGACACCCGGGGCGCAGGGACAGGGCTTTAGTTCAGTGATGGGCCGTGGGAAGGCGCCACAGTGAGGAGGGGGACCCCACCGCAGGGGCCTCCCGTGTGCACCTGGGGCCTGTGATCTCACCCCGACGCTCTGAGGGGAGTGGCGTGCTCAGATTTGTCACAAGTGCAGAAGGAATTGTGTCCCCTCCCAAAGTCGGACTCTTCAGCCGACCCAGGGACGTGATTCCCTGGAGAGGGAGCCTTCCAGGGGCATCATGGTACGGCCAGGTCAGCTGGTGGGACCTACGTCACCCCACTGTGTCCTATAAGAGGAGTGAGGACACCGCCGTGCCCAGAGGACACCTTGGGTGGACCCAGGGAAGGCGACCTCTGCAAGCCAAGGAGAAGGGCCTTGGTGAGACCCGACCCCACGACGCCTGATCTCCCGGCTTCCAGAACTGTGGGACAGTGGGTTTCTCTTTCACCACCGCCCAGGCTGAGCTAGGACTGTGGCGGCCAGCGGAGCCCGCCTGGACACGGGAAGACCCCGGTGCCGACACAGCCACTGGTGACCTAGGAGGTGGTGGGGGCTGTGGTGAGTGAACTGGCAGACGTGAGGGGGCCTGGGGCTGTCCCCATGTCCCCTGACACCTGGGGACCCAAGCTGCAGTCAGGGGTCTGAGTTCTTGCTTCTCAGGACCCACTGCAGGGCGGAGGCCAAGGGAGGACTGAGATGACCCCGGCTGCTGGCTTGGTTGGCCCCACGGGGAGGAGCAGGTTTAGAGGGAGATAAATATCCGGCTCTCAGATCTGGCCACCTCCGTGGGTGCCCGGGGGTGGACGTCCTGCTGGAGACGCACAGCCGGTGCTGGAACCTGAAGCCAACAGCGGGTGCGGCCTAGGCCGTGTGAGGGCTCCCGGCCCAGGGCTTCGGAGGGACGCCACCTGGGAGGTGGTCAGTTGTGACTCAGAGAGTCCTCTGTCAGTGGAACCCAGAAAAGTGGGGACAGAGCAAGGAGACCAGGCGGAAGGTCAGCAGTCGTCCAAGGATGTCTGGGACTGAGCCAGTGGACCTGCGGAAGCAGCTCCCCAGACGGTCCAAGTGAAGGCCTCTCCAACCTTCTCTCCCCCCCATGGCTCCCATTCTCTCCAGTGGCAGGACGTAGACACTAGACTCTCTCCTCCTCCATGGGCCGCAGGGGCAGAACCCCTGTCCCCAAAGCCAGACACAGAGCCCAAAGTTACTATGCTAGCTCCACTGACCTTTTGGTGTGAGAATGTCCACAGAGCACTTCCCGGATCTACGCTGCTCCATGGGGGCCGTAGACCCCCATTCCAGAGAAGGCTCTGCCCTCTCACCCACAGGTAGGAAGGTGGCCCAGAGGGGCCAAGAGCAGTCTCAACGCGCAGAGCCCACTGCAGTTCCCCTCAGCCTGTTCCCGTCTGGGCGCGTCGCATTTCTTCACGGCCGACCACACTTCACCAAACGGAAGCATGGATCTGGGTGGTCCCCCACCCCCGCCTGGATCTTCAAGGTCTTCCGTCCAAGGGTCCCGTCCGACTCATATGATCAACTGGACTTTGTGGCGGCCCCAGGGACGTTGCACATTCCATCACTGACGTCGCTGAGACCTACAGCGCCACAGAAGCCCTTCAGGTCTCTGTAGCTCTTGTTTGCTCAGGAGGACGGGCAGGGCCTTCATCTTTATGGGGTGTGACGTTTCGTGGTGGGAGGAAAAAGAACAGATGCCTGCAGTAGGCTCAGAGGGTGCCGAGAAGGAGGCGGGGAGGGAGACTGAAGACGGGGCGCAGCCAGCAAGGTCCCTCCGAGGCAGAGACGCAGGAACTGGGGCTGAAGGGCTCGATGGCAGCACGAGAGTCCAGGGGGAGAGGCAGCAGTCCTGGTGGGGGACGAGCTTGGTGTTTGAGGAAGGTCCGTCCGTCCGTGTGTCTGGAGAGGTGGTGAAGGCAGAGGCAGGAGCCAGTTGTCTCAGGAGCTGCGTGGGATGAGTGGTCTCCTCCCCAAATACACGTCTGCTCACACGAAGCCGGTGAACATGATCTCGTCTGGAAAAAGGTTCTTTGCAGAAATAATTAAGGATCTCAAGACATGGGCATCCTGCACAGGGTGGCCCCTAATCCCATCCCGAGTGACCGTTGGAGAAGAGGGTGGGAGAAGACAGAAAGAGCAGGTCACGTGAGGTGGGCAGAGCCTGGGATGAGGCGCGTTCAAGGCCAGCGATGCTCAGAGTTGACAGCGGCCTCAGAAGCAAGGAATGGGTTCTCCCTCAGAGCTTCTGGAAGGAACCGACCCTGGTGACCTTGGCTTTGTCCTTCTGATTTCCAGAACAGTAAGGGAATGGATTTCTGCTGTTTCAAGTCAGCACACCTGTGGTGATCTGTTACACAGCCGCAGGCATCCAACACGGAAGGCATGGCTCCCACAGGCCCCCACCGATCTGCTCTGAACTGGTGCTGAATGCGGTCCGGCTCCCGCGGAACCAGCCTGGATTCTTACAGACTTGGTCCTCCCTGGGAACATCTGCCTCTCAATTCTGAACGTTCTAGGAGACGTACAAGACACCATCATTTCATTGAAACTCAATTTGCTTGAATTTGCACTGCCTGAGAGAATTGCATCTGTATGTTTGAAAATTCAGCTCTATTGTTAAGCACATCTTGGCAGCCCTCCTCGCACCAGGCTTAAATTATCTTTCCGGTATTATCAAGATTCAACAGTAGCATTAATTGTTCTGGGACCAACTCTAATAGCTTCAAATAATTATTAGCAATTGCTCATTATCTCTTTTTGAAAACCCTAAATATATATCTATTTTTTTAAAGACATTGGCTCACTGAGACTGGAAAGGACGCAGACTTCCATTCACGGGGCTGATATGACTCAGAGCATTGTTCAGGAAAATAACAGTTATTGGGTTGGTGGGTGCCAATTTGAGATATTGACTGTGCTGATTGATAGACGAAGCCTCGCTGGGATGGCAGAGCTCAGCTTTCACATGGGAGGCGTGAGATGTGAGGAACACGGAGGATACTATTTTAGTTTGTTCTCTAAGCCACCTAGGCATCTCTTGTTTTCCTCTCTTGCACAAACCTCCATCATCCACACCTTAAAATATGTCTCCTAGATTGAGGGCAGAAGGACTAGAAATACCTTCTCTTGGAAATAGGCCTGTCCCTCTGCAGAGGGACTCTTTTTTCCTCCTTAATATGGCTGGTTTGTGCCAGAAGAAATCACTCGTATTCTACCTTAATTTTCACCTACCCTCCACCCATCTGTGTATCCACACACATAGCCATGCATGAACAAATCCAGTCATCCCTCCATCTATGCATGCATACATCCATCCACCCACCCACCCATCCATCTACCCATCCATTCATCTATCCATCCACCCACCCACCCATCCACCCATCCATCCATCCATTCACTCACCCACCCATCCGTCCATCAATCCACTCATCCACCCACCCACCCACCCATCCATCCACACATCCAACCATCCATCCACTCACAACTCCATACATTCACAAATTCTGTCATCTAGCCATCCAACTATACATCCATGCATCCATCCACCCACCCACCCATCCATCTACCCATCCATTCATCTATCCATCCACCCATCCATTCATCCATTCACTCACCCACCCATCCATCCATCAGTCCATTCATCCACTCATCCACCCACCCACCCACCCATTCATCCACACATCCAACCATCCATCCACTCACAACTCCATACATTCACAAATTCTGTCATCTAGCCATCCAACTATACATCCATGCATCCATCCATCCACCCACACATCCATGCACATATCCATACATCCACAAATCCAATCATCTACCCACCATCTATCCATGCATGCATCTAGGCGTATGTTCATGAGCACATCCATGCATAAATCCTTCTGTTCTTCATCACCAATCATTGACTCACAGATGTCCCTCCTTTCCATTTCTATCTTCTTTTAGAGCTCTCACTCTTCCTAGTTTTGACCTCTTACCTTGACTGTCATGGTTTCTATTTCTTTGTCTCCTCAGGTGTCTTTGGGGGAAGCTGCATAAGCCAGTGACCTAGGTCTCCATGGTTTTACTTTTGGCCACCACGATGACCAACGTGCCTCCCGAGTTTTTGTTTTAGAGTTGGAGTGTAGGTTAGGATTCTCACGCTCTTGTGAACTTCGTTACCCAGGGCTGCGTTTTGATGGCGTGGAGGTAGCTGTCTCCTAGGGGCAACGAGCCCACAGGCTGGACTGTGCTGGGTGAGGCCAGCATGCTCAGGGCTGGCCAGCCCACCAACACTTACTAAGATCCCCTCTGTCCCTCCCTAAGATAGCTCCAGACTGAAGGTCACCCACAGTCTCCACATGGCACCGCTGCATTTCTGCTCTGTGGGAGCAAAATGCCAGGAAGAGTAAAGACCCAAACTAGAACTCTCCACTGGTGCAGCTCCTGTCCAGGGCCCTGGTCTGCGCCTCCCCTGACCACCTTTCCCCTCACAGACTCTGTCTTCCTGGATCCTCTGCAGATTGGACTTGGGACCAAGACCTGCCCTTGCAGTTTTTATCTTCCTCATTTTCCCCTGGCTCCTCCAAATCTGGAGACAGCCACCTGCTCCTTCTCTTCCACCACTCACCCATATGTACACTTCTCTAATTATTGAGTGTCTTTTTTTTTTTTTAAACACAAAAAGAACACATCTCAAATTTAGAGCCTTCCGTAGGTAACATTCCTCAGCCAGATTCTAAACAGCATTGCTTTATTTTCTTTGTATTTTCTGCAAGGAATATCTTCTACCTATGACGCCGCTACCATAAAAAGGCAAACGCTTTTCCTTTTATAGTAGGAATGCAAAGTTTAATTCTGAGGTGAAAAAAAAAGAAAATAGCAAGTAATTGTGATAGAGAAAACATGCAGAAATCATGAACTGGCGGAAATCACTGAATTCAGTCTTCACGACACTCCTCAAGGGTGTAAGGCTCTTCTTCACGAGAGGATCTGGAGACTGAGCGAGGAGGAGAAACTGGCCCCGGTCCCACACAGGCCAAGTCAGGCCTGAATGGGCCCAGGTCATGGCACACCTCCAGGACTCTGCCTCTCAGCTGAGTGTCAGTCGTAGGTCTCACCGCCTGCTGTGGTTGGAGCTCGCCTGAGTGTCTCCTTATGCAGGAGAGTAGCCACGAGGACCAAGAGAGTGATGAGTGAAGGACTAGCACCGACTCTGTATCCGTCTCCAAAGCCTGGGGCGTGTCGGCCCGACCATGTTGCTCCCCCCAAAATAAATAACTGCATCATCCAACGAGTTCCATTTGATGGGTTGACCCCAGGTCACAAGACAAACCTATGTCAAAAACATTTCAGAAAAATACTCCATCAAGCCGTACTGAAGAGCCGGGCCTGGCAGTCGCCAGTCGCCGTGACCAGCGAAGAGGGCTTCCAGGGCCTCCAGGTCTAAGGCCACGGGGAAGGAACGGATGAGTGCTCAGTGTCCTCCCGCGGCAGCAGGACGGTGAACTGAGCTGAAGTAGGTCTCCCGGGACTCCTGTGTTGAAGCCCCAGGACCCAGCGTGGCCGTGTTTGGGGACGGTCCTCCAGGCCACTGAGGACACTGAGATGTGAGAGTGGGACTAGGTCCTTGTAACAAGGTGCTGCAGAGTCCCCCTGCTACCCCACACCTGCACCCCACCAGAAAGGGCCTCAGGAGGGGAAACCGTCCTCTGCAGACTGGGAAGACAGGCCCCGCCAGAACAGGGTCCTGCCGGACCTGCATCCTGGGCCTTCCAGACTCTAGGACCATGAGAAAATGAATTTCCACTGGACCCAACCTACGGTGTTCTGTTACGGTAGCCCAAGGAGACGAGGACGCGCGGTGACTGAGATCCATCTGCCACGGAGGTCCGGTGTGGCCGGGTTGCTCTCTACCTAAATTAGCAGGAGGGAGTACTGCCGCTTCTCTGTGGAGCGGGCTCGGGGTCCAGGAAAAGCTCGGAGCGTGGAAGACCACGAAGTGGACGACCCAGGGGAACCCGCAGGACTGCCCCGGTGCCAGGCAGCCCCCAGGCTCATGGGGCCGCCCACTGTGCTCTTTCTTTTCCCCAAATGGAAACTGCCTTATTTATTTATTTTTCTGCTTGTTAAAATCACACGCCCTCTATGCAGAAAATAAACCGGCGGTTCTAAGGAGTAACAAAGAACAGAGACTGATGCGCCCCCGGCCCGGAGTCCCTACGGCGCGGCCGCCACTGCTCACGTCTCCAGACTCATTTCTTTATCCGCTCCCCTGTGTACACACACACCTAGAGATCGTGTGTGTGCCTTAAAAATAAAAACGGGAGCAGGCTGTAACTGCAGCTTCAAACCTGCACTCCGCGCTTGGGAAATTCTCCGAGGGACAGAACCCTTCTCTGCAGTCAGCTGCTTGCTCCAACTCTGGCTCTGCCGCCGGCTCACGGGGGCCCTGCCTGCCCTGGGACTCCAATGTCCCCCCCAGAAAACGGACAGGAGTCGCCATTTCTCAAGCTTGGCTGAAAATTGAGTGACCTGGTGTTTGGAAAGGATGTAGGACTTCACCTCGGACAGAGAGGGTCACAGAGGAGCTTGCACCCCACTCGGAGCCTCATCCACGGCTCCAGACAGTGAATGCTTGTTCAGTTCTCAGGTCTGCTGCTGGACTGGGCGGTCCTGTTCCTACGGGTGGACTCAGCTCATCTTGGCTGGCCTTGGACATGCATCTATAGCAGCTGGCCTGTGACGGGGCTGGCCCATCTCAGATGAGCTCGCTCACCAGCATGTGGCTGGCTGCTGCGGACTGGTCACATGTCATCCCTCAGCAAGCTGTCCTGGACCTGCCCGGTCGAGATGGCTCAGAGCTGGCCCGAGCCGTCACTTTCCCTGCACTGAGGACATACAGCTGATGACAAGGCCAGTCCACGTACAGGACGTGGGGAAACAGAGTCACCTTCTGACTGGAGAAGCTGAAGGTCACGCTGAGAAACTACGGTACAGGTCAAGTCAAGTCCTGGGGACATTCTTACAGCCACCTAGCACGTCACATACTTTCTCCACGTTTTATCAGTGCGTCCTCCTTGTACGTGATGGAGGGCTCCTTGTCCCACAGTCAGACCCCACGCAGTGAAACAGTGTGATTCACAGCATCCCAGGTTTCCTCTTCCCCTCCCGCCCCCACTGGGCCCCCTTAGATGGCCACAAGAGCCACCTCTGACATTTCTCTCCCCTTTTCCTCTCCAGCTTTCACCCGGCAGAGAAGACATATGACCTCTGACCTTCTGAGTCTGGCTTCTTTCACTCAACGCAACGTCCTCGAGTTCCATCCATCTTCCTGCAAGTGACGTCATTTCCTTCCTCTTTGTCACTGATGGAGCTCCGCTGCCTACACCCCACGCTTCCATCACCCACTCATCTGGTCCTCGACACCCAGGCTGGTCCCTTAGTTGGGCTGCTGTAGCGCGGTCTGCCTGTGTCACCGAGGTGTGTGACTTTCAGCCTTTAGGATAAACACGGGGGGGTCGCACGGTGGTCCCATTCTTGATCATCTTCGGAGGAGAGTCCACGCTGATTTCCGCAGTGACTGCACTCGTTCGCACGTCTCACCCACAGGGTAAGAGTGACCCTTTTCCCACATCCTCTCCAGCAACTGTCTCCCCTCTGACCGGGGGAAGTGACATCTCAGTTGAACGTTTTTTTTCATATTTCTTTTTTCCATTTAAATTCTATTATTTATTCTTTAGTTGTCGTATGACACAATACTTTTATTTTATTTATTTATTTTTAGGTGGCACTGAGGATCGAACCCAGGACCTCGCGCATGCCAGGCAAGCGCCCCACCGCTGAGCCACAGCCCCGGCCCTCAGCAGATGCGTTATTGCTGTAGAGAAAGGTCACTGATTTCTGTACGTTGATTTGTAAACTGCTGCTTTGCTGAACCTGTTCATGAGCTCTAGCAGTCTCCTGGTGAGTCTTTTGGAATCTCGTAAATATAGAATCATGTCATCTGCAAACAGAGATGATTTGATTTCTTCTTTTCCCGACTTGTGACCATTTAAGTTTCTTCTCTTGCCTGACTTTTCCAGCTAGAATTTTAAGAACCATATTGGAGAGTACTGATAAGAGTGAGAATCCTTGTCTTGTTCTGGATTTTTAAAGACATGATTTCAGTTTTCCCTGTCCTCTATGACGCTGGCTCTGAGTTTGTCATTATGGCATTTAGGATGCCAAGGTAAACCCTTCCTATCCTCAGTGTCTCCAGTGGTTTTACCCTGAATGGATACTGAATTCTGTCCAAGACTTTCTCTGCATCTATTGAGATGACTGAGTGATTTCCATTCTTGATCTTATCAGTGTGGTGAATCACATTTATTGACTTGCATGGCAATGTCTCCAAGCCTGGGGACGCAGGCTTTCTCTGAGCAGCCATCTTGACTCTCTGCATACTCACAAATCACAGAGAAGGAAACTGGGGCTCAGGAGGCCGATGGCCCTGGAATCCCAACCCAGGCAATCGGGGCCCAGAGGAGACTAAATCACACCACGGAGCACAGCACTCCCCCTTCCTCTGCCAGATCCCGAGAGAGGCTCATCTTGGACTTTTGGTGCTTCCTAGAACATAAAGAGAGCTCCTAACTGGATCTGCCTCTGAATTTGTATCTGCAAAAAAAAAAAAAAAAAAAAGTCTGAGCATCTTCCCTGTTCCTCCCAGTTCCACATCCAGGCCAGAGCTCCCGGGGACTGCGCGGCCTCCAGGTCAGCAGCCAGGTGTGTGCTCATCTTTGCCTCCTCTCTGGGGCTTTTCTTGGACTGTGGAGAGGACCCCCTCCCCTCAGTTTGGACCCATGCCTTTCCCGTATCCTTCGCCAGTTCCTTGAGAGAGCTGACCTTCAGGCCACAGGCCGTCCAGGGGAGGGCGGGTCACGCTGATGGAGTGGGAGCAGGAAGTGACCTTAGACTCGCTCCTTCCTGGTAGCTGCAGAGGGTGGGGTAGGGTGGGAGACCTTTCTTTTTGCCTCCCTGTGAAAGGGAATCAGGAAAGAGGCTCAGTTCTGGGGGAAGGTGGGTAGAATGTTTTCTGGATTTAACAAAAGGAACTGAATACGATCTGAAGAAACAGGACAGACAGACACAGGCAGAAAAGATGGACTTCAACACCCGGTGCTGGGAGACCTGCCTGTCCACAGGCAGAGGATGGAGATGAGCCTCTTCCGTCCCTATGAAAATCAACTCACAATGAATCAATGACTTGATTAAGACCTTAACACCCTGAAACCACTAGGAAAAAACCAGGGAGAACGCTTCAGGATATAGGCACAGGCAACGATTTCCTGAGCAGGGCCTTAATAGCCCAGGAAGCAAAAGCAAGAACTGACCATAGAGACCCCATCAAAGGGAAACCCACCCACCAGGGTGACAATCAGCAGGACGGAGAGACTGTCTGCAGCACCAGAGAAAGTCTCTGCCAGCCGTTCATAGACAGAGGGTTGGTATCCAGAGTATATAGAGGACTCAAAAAACTCACATCAATGTTTATAGCAGCTTGATTTACAATCATAGGCCCTGGAACCAACCTAGGTGTCCCTCAGTAGATGAATGGATAAAGAAAGTGTGGTAGATATACTCAATGGAATATTACTCAGCTTTAAAGAAGAGTAAAATTATGGCATTTGCCAGTAAATGGTTGGAGTTGGAGAATACCATGCTAAGTGAAATAAGTCAATCCCACAAAACCAAGGCTGAACCTCTTCTCTAATGTGCAGCTGCTGATTCACAATAAGGTGGGGGCACTAGGGAAGGATAGTGTTACTTTAGATTAGGTCGGGGGAAGTGATGGGGGAGGAGGAGAAGGGATGTGGGTACAGGAAAGAGAGTGGAGTGAAGCAGACATTATGACTGTGGGTACATATGTGACTGCATGACCAATGTGACCCCACAACATGTGCACTCAGAAAAATGAGGAATTATATCTCATCTCTGTATGAACACCAAAGTGCATAAATGCATTCTACTGTCCTGTATAACTAATTAAAACAAATGAAAGGAATTTTTAACAAAGAACAAGTTTTCCAATAAAGAGATGGGCAACTGATCTGAAGACACCTTTCAAAAGAACTACAAATGGGCAATATGTGCATGAAGAAGGCGTTCAATGTCTTTAGTCTTCAGGAAAATGCAAATCAAAATTACACTGAGATCCCATCCCCCGTCGGCATGGCTACTGTTACAAACAAACCAACCACAAAACACTAACAAAGAAACGGACAAAGAAATTGACAGGGCCAGGCTGCAGCTCAGGGGCAGAGCGCTTGCCTGGCGTGCGTGAGGCACTGGGTTCCATCCTCAGCCCCACATAAGAATAAACAAGAAGATAAAGGCATTCTGGAAAAAAAACCTAACAGATGTCGGGGAGGATGTGGAGAGAAAGGAACCCTATATACACTGTTGGTGGGAATGCAAATCACCATGATGGAAAACACTACGGAGATTCCACAGAGAAACTAAAAACAGACCCACGGTAAGACCCGGCCACCCACCCTGGTGATCCTCGGAGGAGACGGAGTCGGTCAGTGTGCAAGAGATACCCGCGTGCCCACGTTTAACGCAGCACTAGTCACCATAGCCAAGATGTGGAGTCGGCCTGGGTGCCTGGTGGCAGGTGAGCGACAAGGAAAACCTGGTGTAGACACAATGGGTTGTTGAGTCTTAAAGATAAAACAGACATCCTGTCGTTGGGATGGAGGACATCATGTTAAGCAAAATAAGCCACACGCAAAAAGGCAAGGATGGTGTGATTTCTCTCATATGTAAAAACTATTTTTAAAAAAGGCAAACCTGAAAGTAGAAGAAGGAGGGAATATTTTTCAGGGAAAAGAAGAGGACCCCAGAGAGAGGGGAGAGGAAAGGAGGGCAGAGAGCAGGTGGACGTGATCCAGGCAGGATACATGCATGGATGTCAGTGTCACAGTGAGACCCACCAATTTGTCCAACTGAAATGCATTAATCCTTATAATAACAGAAAAGAAAGGCAGAGATACTCACTGTGTTTCTGTTTGTCCAGCCTCAACATTGCGCTGAATTCTAGGACTCTAACTTCCACTCAGGATTCATCCCTACACACACTCTATCTGTCCTCCATACTGACAGAGTGCCTGGATCCACCCATGCCTGAAGCCCCCTGTTACTTAGTCAAATGAGCTCATACAGTTCTTCTTCTCTCTCTCTCTGTCTCCCTGTTCCCAGTTTAACTTGTATTTCCATCAGTTGAAATGAACAGTCCTACCTAATACAGAAATTTAATCATCGCTCCGTCACAATTCACAATAACCAAACTATGGAACCAACCTAGATGCCCTTCAACAGATGAATGAATAAAGAAAGTGTGGTATATAGACACAATCGAGTATTACTCAACCATGAAGAAGATTGAAATCATGTGATTTGCTGGTAAATGGATGGAACTGGAGACTAGAATCAAGTGAAATCAATCAGACCCAGTGAGTCAAAGGCCCAGTGTTTTCTCGGATATTCAGAAGCTAATCCAGAACACGGGGGAGGGGAGAAAGAGGGAAAAGAAACGGGGAGGGCAGGAATCATCAAAATAGAAGAAAGATTAGGGGGTTAGAAGGAGGGGACCATGGGGGGGAGGGTGGGGAGACCAGATAAGAGGAAAACAGGGCGGTGCACCTGACTGACTTCCAACGGACAGATGTGAACTGACCGTCCTGGGGGCCCAGGCCTGTACTGGGGTCTCGAGAGGAGCAGAGTCACAGGAAGTATGACTACAAAGGGGACTTAGGAGGCTGCTTACTGACCACGCTGGGCAGTCCACGGTGGCCGTCTGCAGGCTGGAGAGCTGGAGGGACCAGGAGCTGCGCAGCCCAGGAGGCTGAAGCCCCAGGACAGGAGGGGTCAGCGGTGCCACCCTAGTCCCCACCAAAGGCCTCTGGGGAATCACTTCTGCTCTGGAAGAGCAGTAAAGAACCAGTAAAAGGATGAGAAATAAGTCAAAGGAACACAGCTATTACCTATACGTTTATAATATATGCATTTATATACTCATGTCTAGTTATATATTCACATATAAATATTAATATGTCGCTTACTTTATTTATGATCTATTTGTGTTTACACCCACCACATACATTTGTGCACATATAACTATACACAAATATAATATTGTTATGTTCATTATATAAATTCATTTAGACTTGCTCTATGCTCTCTTAATATATTTATATTATATGAATAGCTTACACGTGTCATATTTACTGCATACAAAATGTGCATGTGCTCATTGTATCTATCTATCATCTATCATCATCTATATCTGTCATCAGCTATCTATCCCCTATCGGCCATCAGGTATCATCTATCTATGTATCTATCACCTGTCCATCATCCGTCTCCATGGCCACCATCTGGTACCTGTCCTCTATCATCCACGTACCTATCATCAATTATCCCTCTGTCTGTCATGTGTGTATCGTCTATCTTTAGCAAAGTGCCCCCTGACACATAGAAGAACTTAGATAATGACCGGGGATACTTTTGGAAAGACGCAGCTGTCCTGATGAGCCCTTTCCTCCGCCTGTGTCACACCACCTGATTGTCACCACTGCCTCGAGTGGGTGTCGTGCATATTTTACAAACAGGGAGCTGAGGCTCAGGGAGGCCAGCTGACAGCAGGAGCACACACTAGGAAGCGATGGAGCTGGAAAGGGGCTCAGGCGGGATTCCCTACTCCACCTCTGAGCTGTGCCGATTCAGCTTGAAATGAAAGCAGGAGAGCAGGTGCAGAGCCTGGCCTGGCTGGCCCAGCGCACCTCCCGCCTCAGCAGGGCTGCGCCTGCAGGTGGAGCGCATCTCCATTGCCTCGCTGGATCCACTTCTTGTGCTTTTTAAAGGTTTCTGACAGCAAAGTGCAAGGCCAGAGGACATCCCTCTCCCTGCCCAGCTCATTCCTTATGACTTGATTTAAGCACACAGCCCGGTGCAGGCTGGTGAAAGACAAAGATCCCAGGACCTGGGAGAGTCCACTCTCCAGGCGCCTCAGGGGCTGCGACGACCTTCAGCAAGCGTCTTTGTTCTCCCCTTTCCAGCCCTGAGATTCTGCTTCAGTGGACAGGGGTGAGGCCCGGAATCTGCACTCACAACAAGCACTGGGGGCTTCCACACCCGTCTTGGAAAAGGCGGCCCTGGAAGAGACAGGGAGCCCCTCTGTCCAGTGCACACGTTCTGCTTTGCTTTCATAAACATTTACTGAGCACCCACTATATGCAGAGTCGCGATGAAGCCAACATAGCACGTGACAAAATGCAATCCAAACCCCTGCAGCCCCAGGCTTTTGTCATTTCTTGGTTTTCATGCATGGATGGGGGACCACAGTGTACTCACTGGCCCTGGTCAGCGGCTCAGTTTCTGGAGAACACTCCACTGACTGCCCTCTGTTCTGGGTGCAGGGCCAGGTCCCGGAGATGCAGTGCTGGAGGGAGACTTGGCTTCACCCTGAAGCAGCAGGTGCTGGGGCAGAGACACCAGCAAGTACATGTGGATCCAGGCGATGGAACAAGACGGTGGCCATCGCTATCCAGGGAGTGGGCTGGGGTCAGGAGATGGAGTGCCACAGTTGACGTCACCACCCAAGGGCTGAATGCAGAGCCTGTCCCTTCACAGATGTGCAGTGACGGTCAGTGCCTCGCTCTGTCTGGACAGAGCTTCAACAATACCGCAGATCTTTATTGTCAATGTTATTTTTTCCTGCAGTGAACCATGGCCAATCTCGATCCCACATCACTACATCAGAAATTCTTCAAATACACAATTTGGGAGTGTTAAGTTGCACGCCTCTCTGGGCAGCATGATGCACTCTCCCTTGGTCCTGCCCAGGGCGTGAATCACACCTCTGCCCAGTGTATCCACACTGTATACACTACCCTCCTCAGTCACGTACCAACATCCCAGGCTTCAGCTCGGCATGGCAGCATCACAGTGTTGATGTTCAGCCCTGAACTTGCCTGATAATGTCCCCACAGAGCAAGGATGGTGAGCAAAGGAGTCACCAGGTCACAAAACCTGGAGAATCAGGTTAGCTCTGGTACCATGTGAGCAGGCTCAGGGCACATAGGAAAAACACAGCTTATATAGAACGTGGTACCGGGTCAGGTTCAGACACCCACTGGGCTTTGGATAAGGCAGGAAGCCCCGGTTACCGTCCATGACTAGCTTGGGGCCAAATAGAACTCCTGCCCTGGCTGTGTGACGCGTCCTGTCCACGTTCCACGCCTTACGTAGGGTGGACAGAGTTCAAAGGCCCCAGCCCAGGAGACTTGTCCTTTCTTCATAGGAACGGGGAGCTGAGCCAGACGGGCAGAGAGGGGAACCCATATCGTCTCCAGGTTACGGAAGTCGACAGAGCTGAGTATTCGCGGGAACCACTCTGCACTCAAAGCAACGACCTTCGCCACTGTTATAGGATCCTGGCCACCGCCACGTACTTCCCGTCTCGCGCACTGGTGCCGGAGTCTTTGCGTGGCCCAGTGTGTCCACTGGTTCTTTTGCTCTTCTCCATCCCCTGACCACGCTCTGTCTTTAGGAGTCTGCGATTATGAGTGGGTTAGAGAAATGACTTGGGTCTCCCCAACAGGCTGAACGCGTCATGAGGCAGGGACGCAGATCAGGGAGGTGGCTGCTTTCATCTGACCCAGTCACCAGCCAGGGCATGGAGTTGTATTCAAAGGTGTTCAGTGAATTTCAATGAAGGGAAGGCAGGAGGGAAGGAGGGAGGGAGGCGGGAGGGAGGCAGGAAGAGGGGCCGGGAGCGGGGCACCGGGGAAGGAGGACGGAGTGAGCCTGGAAAGGCTGGTCCTGGGCGTCTGAAGGCCAGACTCCTCTCTCTTGCTCTTTGGGCAGGTTTTGGGGCCCAAGATCATCAAACCTGGGCTCACCCTCAATGGCACGATGCGTTATTTTTGGCCCAATCAGCACCAGGATGTGGTTCCGGAACAGGGAGCCATGTTGTGGTGAATCCCACACCCTCAGTGGGCCGTGCCGTGGGGTCGAGCAGTGGAATGTCCTGTGGCTGTGGAATGTTCTGGGCCCTGAGTCCTGGGTTGTCGGTCCATTGTGGCACTTACCATACTGCTAGAGATGGCAGCGATGGCCCGCCCGTCCCCTAGGTACACTTGGGTACTCTGAGCACAGAGGCCTTATCCAGTGGGTGTGTGTGGGGGGGGGGCTCCAGATTGCACTTCCCTGTGCGGGAAGCTACAGGAACCCCGTGGCTCTGTCCGAGGTCCTAAAGGGAGTAAAGAAGACCAAGAGTCTTGGAGAAAGCTCCAGACTGAGTTCAGAACTGATTAGTAAACAGAGGCCAGGGCTTGGTGGAAACTGGTTATCAAAAGGTGGCATTATTTGGGAAAGCCCCTGTCCTGCTTTACTGGCAAGGGAGAGATGGGTGGAGCCGAGGACCCTGGTGACCGTCGGTAAGCCTGTGGGGTGGAGAGAGGATCGCGTTAGATGAGCCTCTACTGAGCGCCCAGGGCTGCGCAGACAGCGGGCTGCGTGGACAGGGCATGGGTTCTGGAGTCGGGAGGATCAGGCCAGGGCTGGCTCTGCAGCTTGTTGGCTCTGTGAAGGGGAAAAGTCACTCAGGCGCTCTGTATCTCCATTTTCATCACAAAAGGGAGGACATGCACCCCTCCCCTGGCTCCCTGTGAGAAGGAGCAGTTGATGGCTGTTCAGCAAGAAGCATGACCCACGGGAAAGCACGTGGCGTCGGGTGGTTCGGGGTAAGGTTGTGTGTTCAGAGAGCCAGAGGGTGGCCGGTGGCTGCCATGCTTGGAGAAGAGTGGCCCCCACTCAGGCAGAGGTTGAGTCAGGAGCACCTTAACGTTGTGTGCAGACCAGGTCAAAGGGAGCCCCACCAGGATGCGTGACTGTGCCGCACTAGTCAGATGTTTAAAGTTGGGTTTCCTACCAAGGGCTACCTAGAAAATAAAGAGGAGGATGAGGGTGGGTGGAAAGGGAGCGGAGGGTGGAGACGGGCCAGGTTGGACCACGTGAGGGGTGCGCCCTGGGCCGGGGAGCAAGGTGGCAGGGACGGCCGTCAGGCTCATCCTAAGCTGGGAAGGTGACGACGGGGAGGGCTGTGGAGAGGGGACCTGGACTTTGGGGTGAGATCGGGATTTTAGTTTGGGGAGAGCTAAGTCCCCGAGTCCTCTCAGATACCCACGTGGGACTGTCAAACAGGCAGATGAACCTTAGGTCTGAATCTCACAAGGGAGGTCTGGCCCAGAAATTCAAACCTTGAGTTATCGGCTTCCAGGTTGCGTCGGATGCCACGAGGCCGGTTGAGGACGTAGACAGAACGAATCATTTGGGAGAAGGAGACGGAACCTGTCTGTCTGTAGCTGAAGTATGTGCATGTGCACACCACACCACGGGCCGTGGGCTGCAGCAGGCGGCTGCTGCGATCCTGGCTCTGCCCTTAGGACTGTTGTTAACTGTGGGCAAGTTACCCACGTCCCTTATCCACAGAAGAGGGCACTGTCACCCCCAGGTTTCTGTGAGGACTAGAATGTGCTGTCACCCCTGGTTGTTTCCGTGGAGGCTGTTCTCCCCCCGGGTGCCCAGCCTGGGCCTCAGCTCGGCAGACCCTCAATTTACACCATGCTCCTTTCTAAATCGGTTCCCAACCCCCAGCAGCCGAAGGCAGACCGTTGATAACTCTCTGGGGTTTCTTCATTTCAAAAATTCCTCCCCTTTCCTGCCTCCAAATAATATCTGGCTGGTCTAAGCAATCTCCAAACTTCTCATGTGGAAAAAAAATAGACTATTTGGGATGAGCCACTTTCTAAGCTGCATGCTAATAAGTGGCGTTCTTATTGTTATTATATTTCCTTTCAAATCAGCAAGTATTCTGATTAGATCGTGTAAATGGGGGGCAATATCAGCCGGTGATGTGGAGGAAATAAAGTCTATTCTTGGAAACTCTTTCTCTTGATTAGTCCCTGGTGCTTCGTGGACGGTGGCTGATGTCAGTGGATCATCGTGCGATGACGTCAGTGCTGTCTGGGGGGAGCTGCAGCAGAGGGAAGGAGGACGAATGGTGGTGCCCTGAGAGCAGAAGCCCAGCACCTCTATCGCAGGCCTCCCCAACCACACCGTCCCTCAGTGTCCAGCAGGCGGCCTGCACCAGCTGCCTCCTAAGCCTGGGGCAAGAGAGGAGAGGAAGAGGAGTTGAGACCTCGGGCTCTGGTCCAGGAGCTCAGGTCGAACGTGACCCTTAACTGCCGCAGGTTTCCACGTCCTCGTCTGCAGCATGGGGAGACGCCCCCGTCCCCGTGAGGGTTCAGTGGAGGGTCCATGTGAAAAGCTAGGACTTCAGGTGGAATAGGGTCCACGATCACCAGTGTCCACACCTCATCATCCACACAGCCTCCCGTAACACTTCCCTCACTCCCCCACAGACGAACTCCAGAACGTTCCTGGACTGCTTAAGGCCCAGAGAAAGCAAGTAGCCGGCCTGGGCCCGGATTCTGAAGAGAGCAGACAAGTCTGTGCTGTGGCGCCTACTACCCCGTAGGGGAGGCGCTGACGCCACGCACACCATCACCAGACGCACGTGGACCGGTAAGTCCTGCTTCACACTGAGACATCCCCCTACATGACGGGGGATGCTGGCTTCCTCCAGTAACGGGCCGCCCGGTCCTGGAACACTCGGCATCTGAGCCCGTCCTTCTGCAGAGTCGTGTCGTGTGACCCTTGTTGTTGTGGATGCTGTTCTGAGAGGCGATTTCGCTGACCTTAGGAGAGGTCGGAAGACGAGAAGTGGCTGAGGTTCTGCCCCAGTGAGATGGGGCACCCTCAACAGGCAGAGCGGCCCCGGGCAGGAAGAGCCTGGGGCAGGAAGACCCTCCAGGGCAGGCGGGACCACCTGGGCAAGATGACCATCGGCGGAGATGACCCAGGAAGGCCCTGCTCACCACGCGAGTCGCACAGCCTCCAGGGCCCTTGAGCTGAGCACCCGGTTCCACCTCCCCGCAGCTCCACAGTGACGACATTTGTTTGCGATCAGACGGAATCTGGGGCACCTGTTCCAAAAATAGCCACAGAGTCCGGCTGGAGGAGGAGCGGGGAGCTGTGTCCCTCACGTCCTCTTCAAGGACTCCTGACGCCCATCACGGAGCCAGACAGGGGCAAGGGCCTGAGGAGGGTCAGTCTGATCTGCTCTCGACCTTCTCCCCTTGAGCGGCTCCACCCACTCAGTCCGGCCCTGGGGGACCCAGCTTTGGGGCTGCCTCTAGGGGTGCACCCCAACTCTGGCCGGGCACTCACCCCAGGAACGCTGTCCTTCTGTCGTCAAGGTGCGGTGGAGGACTTCAGGAAGCCCACTGTGGGGGGCTGCTGACCTGCAGATGTCCACAGCGGACGGCGGCGTCACCCAGAGGCCTCCTGAGACCCCTGGAGGGACTCACTGGTGTTTAAGCCACATGATGGCTCCGTAAGACAGGGACTGTCCTACTCGTTTTATATTCCTACATGGAGATCGGATGACGATACGTGCTTGTGACGTGCGGCACATGAAGGGATGAATGAGTCGATGAGCAGATACCTGAAAGGTAGAATCCATCTACTCCCTCAACAAATAGGCACTCACGGGCTTCCGTTCAGCCTGGTGCTTTCAGAAGCAGGATTTGGTTTAATGTGATTGTTAGTGTGCGGCTAGGAAGAATTCTGAGATTTGTGGAGGGGAGTAAACTTGATGTTTATATATCTGAGGGCTTGAGCAGATGCGAGATAGGCTCATTTACAGCCCGAGATGAAAATGAGAGAGATAACTGGACCACCCGGTCAATCAGCTGGAAATGTTGTCCTCTCCTGGACTTAGCTGTCTTTCTGTATTTATTTGGTGGTCTTAAAATACGGCCAAGGATTCCTTAATGCTCCTTCCTGCAGGAGAGGAAAGTCCATTCTTTACTCTTGAGTGTGGGCCAGACTTTAGCCCTCACTTACCTTGAGTAGAATATGATGGAAGAGCTGGTGGTTCACTTCTGAGACCGCTGCAGGAGGTATTGTGGCTGACTCCAACTCCTCCTCCTCCTCCTCCCCTCCTCCTCCTCCTCCTCCTCCTTCTCCTCCCCCTCCCTCCCATCCTCCTCCTCCTCCTCCCCTCCTTCCTCCTCCTCCTCCCCTCCTTCCTCCTCCTCCCCTCCTTCCTCCTCCTCCTCCCCTCCTTCCTCCTCCTCCTCCCCTCCTCCTCCTCCCTCCTCCTCCTCCTCCTCCTCCCCTCCTTCCTCCTCCTCCTCCCCTCCTTCCTCCTCCTCCTCCCCTCCTTCCTCCTCCTCCTCCCCTCCTCCTCCTCCTTCTCCCCTTCTCCTCCTCCTCCCCTCCTCTTCCTCCTCCCCTCCTCCCCCTCCCTCCTCCTCCTCCCTCCTCCTCCCCTCCTCCTCCTCCTCCCTCCCTCCTCCTCCCCTCCTCTTCCTCCTCCCCTCCTCCTCCTCCCTCCTCCTCCCCTCCTCCTCCTCCTCCTCCCTCCTCCTCCCCTCCTCCTCCTCCTCCTCCCCTCCTCCTCCCCTCCTTCCTCCTCCTCCTCCTCCTCCCCTTTTCCTCCTCTTCCTCCTCCTCCTCCCTCCTTCCTTCTCCTCCTCCTCCCTCCTCCTCCTCCCTTCCTCCCTTCTCCTCCCCTCCTTTTCCTCCCCTCCTCCTCCCCTTCTCCCCTCTTCCTCCCTCCTCCTCCTCCCTTCCTCCTCCTCCCCTCCTTCCTCCTCCTCCTCCTCCTCCCCTTTTCCTCCTCTTCCTCCTCCTCCTCCCCTCCTCCTTTCTCATTCTCCTCCTCCTCCTCCTCCTTCTCCCCTCCTCCCTTCTCCTCCCCTCCTTCTCCTTCCCCTCCTCCTCCCCTTCTCCCCTCTTCCTCCCTCCTCCTCCTCCCCTCCTCCTCCCTTCCTCCTCCTCCCCTCCTTCCTCCTCCTCCTCCTCCTCCCCTTTTCCTCCTCTTCCTCCTCCCCTCCTCCTCCTCCTCCCTTCTCATTCTCCTCCTCCTCCTCCTCCTTCTCCCCTCCTCCCTTCTCCTCCCCTCCTTCTCCTCCCCTCCTCCTCCCCTTCTCCCCTCTTCCTCCCTCCTCCTCCTCCCTCCTCCTCCCTTCCTCCTCCTCCCCTCCTTCCTCCTCCTCCTCCTCCTCCCCTTTTCCTCCTCTTCCTCCTCCTCCTCCCCTCCTCCTTTCTCATTCTCCTCCTCCTCCTCCTCCTCCTCCCCTCCTCCCTTCTCCTCCCCTCCTTCTCCTCCCCTCCTCCTCCCCTTCTCCCCTCTTCCTCCCTCCTCCTCCTCCCCTCCTCCTCCTCTCCTCTCTCTCTCCAATCGCTGTCAGGATAAGCCAGATTCTTTGTGGTGATCACCTTGATCCCCTCTGGAGAGCCCCATGCCCAAGTGGAGAGGAACTGGGGCCTCCAGCCAACAGCCCATGATGATCTCGGAGGCCAGTCCTCCAGCCCCAACCAGGCCTTCAGACAGTCGCAGCCTGCTCAGCATCTTGATGCCACACCTGGAAGGTCCCTGAACTGGAACCACCCAGTGGAGCTGCTTTCCAACTCCTGACCCATTTTTGGATAGTCAGCTTCTGTTGTTTGAGCCCAAGTTTGGGGGGTTGATCTGCTCTGTCATAGTAGATACTAACACAGACCCGATCCTGTTCTTGGTATCAGATTCTGTGTTAGGGCTCCATCAGAGAAGAACCCCCAAGAGACAGATTGGTGGTTAAACAGAAGATAAAGGTCGCTGGCTAGGTCTGTGACCGTGGTAGGTGAGTGACTTGGCCTGAGCATCAGGGGAGCTGGTCCTGCGGGGCCTGCGAGCCTGTTGCCTCACCTCCCTTGCTGGAGGTTGAGATCGACAAGCCGTCACTAGGAAGGCCATTGACGTACAGACCCAGAGCTCCTGGGACTCATGGGCATGAGCTAGAAGTCCTGGTAAGGGACTGGAGCCCGTGTCCCTGCCTCCAACCTCAGCAAAGTGGGGTCCTGATGCGGAGACCAGCACCCTTCTCACGGAGCTGAATGTGCACTGCCCCCCACACTAAGGAGCGAGCCAGCAGGGGAGCTGAGTGGGGGGCAGAGGGGCCTCTCTGAACCTACATAAAAGCCAACAGTGGTGCTCTCTCCTAATCCCTGTGAAAATAACCAGGAAACTGACCCCACGGTCTCCAGGGCCATCCACCCGGCCAGCTCTGACTCTGACCAGGGTCTCTGCAGCTCCCAGGTGTCTCCAGCTCCGTTCCTTTCCTGGGTCTCACACAGACCTCTACCTTTAAGGGAACCTGCGGTTGGAGCAGATGGACATAAAGGCCACCTGACACGCCGTGACGGGGAGGGTTTTGGACAGCTAGAGGGGCTCATGGAGGCTCATAGAGGACCTAAGAGACGACCGTGCATTTGCCAGATGTTAAAGGTCTTTATGAAGAAGAGGAAACGGGGTGTTCAGGGACCCACTTGGGAGATGGCAAAGGTCCACTATGGATGGATCGGCGTCTGCGTGAGCAGAGCGGTGGCGGAGGAGGCTGGAATTAGCATTAGCAAGAGGGGACCAGGCAGTCCTCCCCGGGCAGAGCAAAGCGTTGGATCTCCACTCCCCAGAAATAGGGAGCTGTCAGAGTCCTTTCAGCTGCGGGTTGACATGGTCAGAATCTTATTGGAGAACCGTCAGCCTGTCAGGTGCATAGAGAGAGCGTTAAAGGCGAGTCAATGTTGGAGGAGGGAGATCTGTTATTAGCCTGTCACAATAATTCACTGGGAGAAGAGATGGAAATCAGGTGTGGGGATGGGGAACGGGGCATGTAGGAGGACCCAGGTGGGAAATTAACCAAAACCGTGGGGAGTGGGGAGAGGGAGGGAGGAGACAGCGTGACTGTCGGGACTCTGGGCTGGAGAGGGGCTGAGGGTGCTCACTCCGAGGAGGGACTCTACCAGAGAAGAAAGGCCATCGGGAGAGATGTGCTTGGTCCTGGCTATGCCGGGTCTGGAGGTGACCAGGACACCCAGGAGGTGGGTGAAACGGAGCCTTTGTATATTTTTGGTTTACCTGGTCACCGAGGGACGCCTGTGGGCCTCGTGACTCTGAGCTTTGTCCCTTGGGGCCAAACATGGAAACCGCCCAAGTCCAGGGCTGGAAGCAAGGGTGACCCCACACCTCGTCCTCTGAGGGACCCTTCACTGCGGCTGATGAAGGTGTTGACCATGGGGGGTCGGGAGACAGGTCGGACCCCGGCTCGTGGCTTTGGATGCCCACGTGCGTGTCGATGGCACTCAGATGGCTTCTCAGCACCTCGCTGGGTCTGATGGTGTTGTGCATCTTGAAGTCAGAGAAATCTGCTCTGTTGTGTGAGCGACAGGACCGGCCTCTCCATCCTGCTGTCCGCCTGCCAACGAGGCCATGCAGTGCGCCTCCTCCAACCACAGCATTCTGTGCTTTGATTTTTCCCGGGGGAGTCCTCGGCCTGCTCCTCCCTGGTCGGCAGTGGGGGGCCAGGCTGGGTCTGGCTGCTGCCCTCTTCCCTCTTGTGCCCCGTCCTCTTCTTGCTCTTGTTTGCATCAGAGGCTCTGGTCAATCAGAGGAAGCAGTGAGTCACCAGCAGGGGACCCCCACTGACATGTGTCACCCAGAGGGAGACATGGAGGTGGGGGCGTCCGTCCCTGAGGGGCAGAGCTCCCGCAGCACCCGGATCAGGAAGAAAGACGCAGGAGAAAGAAAGAGAGAGCAGACTTCCAGGTGCCTGGCCGTCAGCGGGGGGGCGGGGACGAGCGAGCTGAGCAGTTCTTCAAGGGAAGGTGAAGACTTTCAAATGGGAAGTCCCGGCAGGGGCTGCCCGGCTCTGCCCACACCGAGTCTTGTGGACGTTTTACTAAGCTGGAGGGCAGACGCTCTCCACGTGCTCCGCGACTTTCAGCATTTGGAGAAATCAGGAACGACCACAGCACAAACCCGGCCCTCCTTCCTTCCTATCTGCCGCCTTGGGGGGACGGTGAGGGGGCCTGGTTCCTGGCTCCTGAGAACTTTCAGGACCCCGGAGAGCGCCAAAGCCGGCAGCTTGGGGAGAGGTCTGTTCTGTGACCTCTGATTCATAGGTCATCCTCACCCTAAAGAAAAGGCTTTGTAAGGTTTTGAACAACCAATAAATAAATAAATAAATGAAATAAAAACAAAACAAAAAAAAAGCAAGAGGCGTCATCAGCAAAGCTGGGGTCAGGTGGCCAGGGCTTCCCGCTACTTCTTGAGTAGGGAATTTTTCTTGGGACAGACCCTGAGAACAGCTCCTAAGTTTTAGAACTGAGAAAAGTGCAGAACTAAAACGAGTAGTATCCTCGGTTATGATATATAGAAGACAAGGTCTCTGCCCAATCCCACGAAGCAGGCAGACTTGGGTTCAACATCCCGCTCCCTAGACACCTATGAGAAGACTCAGAGAAGCCGAGCGACTGTCCAAGGATCACACAGCGAACGTGTGGGCCAGAACCCAGGTGCCTGACTCCTCATTTTCCTGCTCGTGTATTTCAAACATTTTGAGCACTCAGAGTGTGCGAGGCCTGGGGACACAGCGGCAGTTCTGCCTGCCGCAAATGGGGCTCTGGGTCACAGTTAGGGGACAGTGGGGTCGTCGGGGCGGTGCTCAGCTGACAGGGGCTCACTCCAGCTGTCACCCTCCCTCGGGCTCCAGGGTCTTATGGGAGTCACATCAACTCTGAGACGGGGCTTCCTCACATGCCAAAGGGGGTCCCAGGCCCTGCGGCCTCGGAGAGTTCTGAAGAGTTTTAAAGTGGCCTTAGAGGGCGGCTGGATTTGGTGAACTTTGGCAGATATTGTCGGAACCCTCAGAGGAGGTGAGGAACGACCCCCATTTCCCCTACTAGCAGGAGACTGTGGGGTCGCCCAAGAGTAGGTGTTTGTTTGGTTTGGTTCTTGGGTTTACTGCAGACCTGACGGGCACGTGGGCTTCCCCCTGTGCAGGGCCGGCACTGCCCGTTCATGAGGTCTGCTTGGCTGCCTCTGGAGGCCGCTTCAGCATCTTGGGGAGATGAGAAGAGCTGACCCCTCCAGAGAGCTGGACGGTCACTGGCAGAAGCGAATGTGCAGCCTCCGGGTGTCAACTGCCTCCTCATCAGGACATCAGGGAGCCTCTAAACGGGGCTGCCTGGTGGAAAGGCCTCCTGCTGACCCCCGCCTGTGGCTTAGCGGGTGTCGCTCAGTGCTGACGGAGAATGTGCCGGCCACAGCCCCCAGCTGCTCTGAAGGAAAGGGTGGGACTGGAGGGGCCTCCGAGGACAGAAAGTGCTGCAGGAAGAAGGGGATCCTTCGTCCTTGTCCTTGGGGAGTGTCCTGCCCTGTGGGAGCTCAGGTGGGGAGTGGTGGGCCTGGGCCTGAGGCCATGAACCAGTTCGGGGTTCTAGATCAGGTTTCTGGCTCTGGGTCTTCTCATCTGTCATAGAGGGACCCACAGAAAGCGCAGGATCAACTGTCTCACGGGGTTGTTTTCTACAGCAGCACAGAAGGGCACGGAGGAGCCAGCTGCCAGCGTGAGGCGACCACCACCCGCTGTACGGATCCTTCATTCTGGGCCAGAAGGAGGGTTTCCGGTTTGGGACCATGTCACTTCATGACCTAAAGGACCTTGTGGCCCTTGGGGGGCACACCCATGTTGCAGCTGGGAGTGTGGCAGGTCAGAAAAGGGACTCGATCTGAGCTCACCTGGGGTTGGAAGAGTCTAAAAACACGATTTTTGTGAAAGTAACTCAGTCTGGGGCATGGTATACAGTGAGTGCTCAAGAAAGGCTGACTTTCCCTGGGTATCTCAGACACGCTGCTGAGGACCATGTGAGCTTGAAGGATGCATCCCTTGCTCCCTCACCTGGAGACGGGGGAGAGGACCCACCAGCATCTGGGCCAGGCAGAGATGCAGGAGGGGGACAGCACCTCTAGGTACTCACAGCCGCCGTGAACCCATGCTCTTCTCCCATGGTCTGAGGCTCCTGAAGGGGTGAGACTGCAGGTCTTTGCCCAATACCCGCCTTGCTTTCCTTAAGTGTCATGACGCCTGGGCCTTGCCCCTGAGCTCGGTCCACATGGGCATTCTCTAAGTGCCAACTCTGCCCCGGCTGGACTTTCTTGGGTCGAATCTTTGCATGGGGGAGGCTACCTGCCACCCTGCGTGAACAACAGTCCTCTGCACTCCTGTCCTCGTCACAGCCAAAGGAGCGCGTCCCCTTCCACTGACCATGCACTGCCACTCTGTTGGGTCAGGCTGACAGGATGACCTGCTGGTGGCTCTCGGGTCTCTCAGCCTCGGGGCAGAGCTCTGTCTTGCACAGAGGAGGGGAAACTCCCACCTCTTCACACCAGAGCAGCTGCTGCCTCCCAGAGACCCCGGGCTCAACCGCTCTGTGGCCCCACGTGGCAAGGAATGCCCCAGGCCCACCCACTGTGAGAAGGCCGCACTCCGGCCTGGGCCCCAGGGGGGAAGATCGAAGATCCTGAGGTGACCAGACTGTACTGTCCCTAGGAGCAGCTCCAGGTTCAGAGCGAGCACGCCATGTTCGTGGGGTTGTGAAGGAGCGAGACTCGGTTGGGAGAGTCTTGCTGCTGGGCATCTGGCGTGATGACCTTGGGCGTGACTTTCCGGGCTCCAGTATGACTTCAGCAGGGTCCACAGAGGCTGGTGTGTGGGCATCCTTCATGGACCCCTTTGAAGATCTCAGGAGAAACTGAACAGACCCAGGGAGACTGAGAAGAGGGAAGGAGATTCTAAACTCCCCACTGAGGACACATTCTCAAATACCACAACGGGGCCGTTCTGAGGGAGTTCCGTGGGGTCAAGATGGGGTGACCATGGACCTAGGAACTACTATTCTGAGCATAGGCATCTGTCCATCCATCCATCCAGTCAGGCACTGTCCCTCCATGGATGTATTTGTTTTTCTCTCTGAGCATCCATCCATCCATCATCCATCTGTCCATCCATCCATCTGTCCACCCATCCATCCATCCATCCACCCATCCATCCATCCGTCCATCCATCCATCCTTCCATCCACCCATCCATCCATCCATCCGTCCACCCATCCATCCATCCATCCATCCACCCATCCGTCCATCCATCCATCCATCCGTCCACCCATCCGTCCATTCATCCATTCGTCCACCCATCCGTCCATCCACCCGTCCGTCCACCCATCCGTCCATTCATCCATCCGTCCACCCATCCGTCCATCCATCCATCCGTCCACCCATCCGTCCATTCATCCATCCGTCCACCCATCCGTCCATCCATCCATCCATCCACCCATCCGTCCATCCACCCATCCGTCCATCCACCCATCCGTCCATCCACCCGTCCGTCCACCCATCCGTCCATTCATCCATCCGTCCACCCATCCATCCATCCATCCATCCGTCCACCCATCCGTCCATTCATCCATCCGTCCACCCATCCGTCCATCCATCCATCCGTCCACCCATCCGTCCATTCATCCATCCGTCCACCCATCCGTCCACCCATCCGTCCACCCATCCGTCCACCCATCCACCCACTATGTACCCATTCTGTACAATATTCACTGATTCCCACCGTGTCCCAGTCACCATGCTGCACCGTGTGCTGGGCTCTGAGCAGGGACGGTGACAAACAATCTCCTGCTCTCATTCAGGGAAGAAGACAGAGGACAACGTGGACAAATGAACATGAGCCTATGATAAACCTCAGGCAGTAGCAAGTGCTGTGAGGACAAGAGACGAACGTGAGGAAATCGAGAGTGACTGGAGGGATCTATTAGAGACAAGGTGGCCGGGGAGTTGAAGCAGAGCCTGAGATGGGAGGAAGAGGGAGTCTTGAGAAGACCGAGCGGGCGTGTGAGGCAGGAGCAAAGGCCCTGCGGTGCCCTTGTGTGAGAGAGCGTCAGTCTGGCGGGGCCTGAGGGGGCTGTCTGGGGCAGCCCTGGCCGTGGGAGGAGAGGAGCTGGCTCCGGGGACTGTGGGGAGGAGTCTGGATTCCATTCTGATTGTAACGAGAGGTACCGAGGACCAGGAGCAGTGAGTGGGACCCTCTCCCGCGTACTTTGGGAAGACGGCCCTGCCTTCTGGAGGAGGGGCAGACGTGGAGACCGGTAGACACCAGTGGATGGGTGAGGCCATCGCAGGAGCCGGAGGGACACATGATGGGCAGATGGTGACAGTGACGAGACATGGCTGGACCCTGGTGCAGTGAAAGGCCATGAGGCAGAGCTGGCTGAGGGGCGGCACGTGAGGGATGCCCGGAGGGGACGGTGACCCACAGGTCCGGCCTGAGGAAGCCTCCCTGAGAGCAGGGTTCTGCAGGCTCCTCAGCCAGCGCTGTGTCCCCATGGCAGCTCCACGGGCCACTCCCCAGGCAGAGAACGGGTCCTGGGGGGCCCTGCCTGGTCTCAGCCTAGGTGGACAGGGTGGCTCTTGGTGAAGGTCAAGGTCATCAAAGTCAAGGCCGTCAGAGTGGGAGCTGCTCAGGAAGACGGACCCAGGAGAGGCCCAGAGGCAAAGCTCGAGGCTGAAACCCTGAAGCCAGGCGTGGATTCTCCCAGTCTCCAGAGTGTCCAGTGGGGGAAGATGAGTCATTTCCCCTTCACGCTAATACTCAGCCTGCCGCGCCTTGGTGACACCGCCGGCCGTGGCAGCCAAAGTCAGGACAACAAAGACACGACTCCAGTTCTCATTTTCATATCAATTGGCAGAAATTATCTTTATTAGAAAAATGAAATTCTCCTGTATTTACATTTTTACACCGTATGATTGGGCACTTCTTTTGCCTCGGGATTTATGTACATATCAGTTTGCACACACATTTCATAATCCCATTCCTTAAAACAGTTGATAACACATTGAACAAAATTAAAAGACGTACTACAAGAAGACAACCATAGTATATGCTTCCTCTATCGTAGAAAGGTGTTAAGCAAACGTGTGGTTTTTGTAGCTATGCTTGGAAATATCTAATACGATTATCAGCACTTCCTCATGCAGTGGATCAAAACATGACAGACGTGAACCGTTGTGGTTGGTAAGGGAAGACCTGACCTCACATGAAGACCACTGAGCTGAGGGGCTCGCAGCTCGCTTGGGCTCCACCGTGCACGACACCCAGCCACTTCTGATGTGAGTTTTAGACGGTGTTTGAAGGCAGCTATGAAGGGAAAGCCTCTGCACATGAGCCCCATCCTGACTGGGTTCAAAGCAGACTCAGACCCAGACCCTGTAGTGCACGCTCTTCAGTGCGATGGCCTCCTTCTGGAGAGGACCAGTCTGTACGCTGCGCCGCGGTCTTACGTATCATGAGTGGAAAACAAATGGCTCGTCTTTTTTTTTTTTTTTTTTTTGTCTGAGTACATCATTATCTTTTATTTTTATGATCTACTTCTTATTCAAGCCACCCATGAACTCATCTGATTCTTTCTGAATATTCAGCTTGAAACATATATATACTGTACATAAACACACATACACAGACATTCCAGTGTGATGTCAACGATGATGAATTCTACCGATTAATTTGGCAAGTAGATGCTTTTAAATTTAGCAGGGGGACGAATAAGATTGATATGCAGAATTTTAAAACAGCTGGTTGAAAAAAAATCTTCAGGGACCCGCAAGCAACCAAGTCACATCCAGCCATGTCATTACTTGCACCTGGCAGTGAACGCACTTTCTATGAAAATGTTATTCTTGACTTAAGATCTTGAAAAGAATCGAGACAGTTGACATCCTTCTCCATGAAAAAAGTCGGGATAGCCTGAATGTCACAAGTCCACACTCATCTTCCCCGATCCACGAGAATTCTCCAAGAAGACTCCGAGGAGCCATACCAAATCATCATTGGAGTCTTCTACTTCTAAGTTCTATCATCTCCCTAGTGATCATGGCCCCATAGCTGTGTCTACAAACCTAATAAACTTAAGATTTAAAAAAAGGTAAAATAGATTTAAAAAGTCAATACTGTTCATTCACTTGAATTAGCTTGACCGAGAATAGAAATGATTCAATAAGTCTTAGATGGCTAATGTAAAAACCTCAATTGAATTCAAAAGGCTATGATTGTTTTTCATGGCGAAACTGACAATGTTCTTTATATTTCTGGACCTTTACTATTTGCTCAGTTATCAATACTCTTTGATTCGAGCCCTTTAAAATCCTGAAATGGCAAAATGTCAGATCAATGAGAAGCATTTAAAATGCCGAAGACGAACTCATGTTTGCTGGAGAACAATTAACCTTATTAATTTAAAAGGCAGCTGCGGCTTTGGCTATGTGTTAGGTTAATATCTTTCCAGGGTTCATCTTAAACCCTTCCCAAAGGTCTGAAGGAGAATTAACTGGAAGAGGTTTTGACCCGGGGCTACCACTAATGAGGAATGTTCTAGAACTGCAAAAAATGCAAACGCCTTGTTTGGCTGGCACGGTACAGAACAGGGACTTGTGATAATCTGCTCTGTCTTGTTGGTTTCTGCAGACCGCTGTCACCTTATCTGAGGAAGTTAATTTGAGGAATGACTCCATCTTAAACAATTTGGTTCTTGTTCCCTGGAGAGTTCTGTGCTTTGAAATATGGCTCCAAAGTAATGCTGTTGGCCAGATCATTCTTTGGGGTGCTCCACTTTCTGCATAGCTCAACATCCCTGGGAGCATATCGTCCTGCACTTGCAGACAGCAACAGGATCTCAAAGTAGCTGTTAATGTCAACAACGCTCTGTCTCGGCTACGTTCAGGGCCGGCTTCAAGGTGGAGGCAGCTGGGGACTAGGAGAAGGGCACTTGCGTGGGTTCACTGACCCTTCAGAAGGACCCACTACGGAGCCCCCCAGAAAGACATCCTTTAAAATCCCTGCTCAGACTCCTCGTCTATACCATGGTCTGCGTGCCTCACCTCACAGTAACTATAGGTGCCAGAAAAGAAGCGTGGCTTTGAACGTGGGAGGAGAAGGATGCCCAAGAAGACACGTGGGTGCTCGGGAGCATCGTCTACAAGGTGCATTCGACACCAGATCCTCGGGGCTCCTGAGCCCAGGGAACTATTCCAACTCAAGAACTCTCCTTCGTGGGACCAAGAGAAGAAGCGGTCAGCGGTCAAACAGTCATCCTGACACTCGTGACAGGACAGTCTCTCTAAGGCAACTGGGAAGCGTCACAGCAGACCAAGAGGGGGACATCAACAGAGCACTTCGGCAGCTGGCCCTCAGCCATCTGACTCCTGAAGCTCCCCAGCCCTCGTGCCAACCTCGGTCCTCGGCCTCGTCAGCCTCCGAACCTCATTCTATCTGCCTGGCAGAGAGGAGCGGACGTAGAACAAAGAGGAGGGACGGTCACCTAGCAAATGACATCACCTCCTTAAAAATGGGTCACGAGGTTTAGGAGAGCTTCAACGAAGGGCCACAAGGCAGTGTGTGTGTGTGTGTGTGTGTGTGTGTGTGTGTGTGAGTGTGCGTGCGTGTGCGTGCGTGTGTGTGCGTGTCTACACGCGCGAGCACACCATGTACATATGTCTAATGCAACAAGCCCTGATGCCAACTGATACAGTCAGGAGAGAGTGGGAAGGGATCTTCAGGATCAGGCACATGCTAAAGAGAGAAAATGACTTCTCAGGAACCAAGAACTAAATGCTGACTGCACTCCTGTGAAGGAGGAGAGAACAGACGGTGCTCGAGTCTCGGGAGGGACTGTGATGGACACACTCCACTCCTGACTCTGAGGACCAGGGGCAGCACACCACAGAAGGGGACCTCGCCACGCAGCTCCCCCTCTCCGACTCCTCTCCTGACCCCCTGGAGGGGATCAGGCACTTGGAGAATGTGTCCAACATCAGGGATTCATCACTGACTCTGGTTTCTGATGAGGCTGAGAACAACTAAGCCTCAGATTCCTCATCTGCAAAATGGGAGCAATCATCCTGCTATCCTATGGCTATTTTGAGAACCGCATTCTAGAATGTTCCTAGAAGATATTCTATACTCAGTGTGGGTACATTTTGATATTTCCAGATCTAGTTGCTGACACATGGTGTGTACTTGTGATAAACAGAGAATCTAACATCTCAGTACTGCACCGAACTGGGTTGGACAGGGTAAAAAAAATCCCCTCTCCACCCGGCCGGTCCTCCCGAAATCCACGTAGACTCCCTGTGTGGTCTCTCTGGGGAACCGGCAGCTTCCCGTCTCCAGCCACAACAGTAGGCACTTGGTCCTCCCTGGTCCTTCCCTGATGCATTTATGCCCTGGACTGTCAAAAGTGCTCCTCACAAGTCCAAAACCAAACCCCAAAACCCTGGGGGAACTGTTCCGTCTTCCCCATCACGGTCCATTTCTAATCCTGGCAGGGTTCTTCCAACCCCCTTCTGAGGCACATGTCACTCGGCAGAGCTGGGAGGAGGTGATCTGGCAAGGGTTGGGAGCTGGAGGACGGGCCGAGCCTGCCTGTGCAGAGGGGTGGAGGGTGAATCACCCTCCTGGTCCGCTGCTCCTGGGTTCCTGGACACCTCTTCCAACACCGGGGCGTTTCCAGGAGCAGTGAGTATATGGGAGAGCTTTTTTTTTTTAAAGGTTGATCTTGGGATCGGATTCATTTTTACTTCTTGGCAACAACTTCCTTAATCCTTTCTAATCCTTACTGTTTGGTAGGCGTTTGCCATCTACGCATCTTAGTTATTTTCCATGTTAAGGAACGGAATTTCCAAATCACAAGCTAATTCTGAAAGAGACTGTGTTTTCTAATGCCTTTATAGCCCCCTGAGACCAAAGTGGACTTCAAGAGAGAGTGGACCCTCCGTCGAGTCCCATCAGGTAACCAAGGTACTTGGTTCACCTCGGTGCTTGGGAAGTAGTGCTATGACTTCAAGGATTGCTGCCAGATTTCATCTTTGGTTCGTGGTTTTAAGCCACATCCCTTGTTGGTCTTTCTCAGGGACAAAGTCCCTGGGAAAATGAGGAAAAGTGAAAGAGTTTGTAGGAAAACCCAGGTCACAGGGGCTTCGCGGTCTGACTACACAGGGCACAGGAAGCCAGGTCAATTCTATGGGCCTTTCTGATTCTGACCCGAGGTTCTCAGAAGGGTCCTCCTGGAAAAGACCTAGAAGCAGGTCAGCCTGGTAAGGGGAGCAGAGCCGGCAGTCGGACCCCGCGGCTCCGCCCCTCGCCATCCAGCCCACTGGGTGTCTTCCCCATCCCTGCCCCGTCCAGCTCCACTTTCTCACCTCCCCCTCTTGCCCAGGTCCTGTGCAGTCCTACGAACTCTGTTTCTTCTCAGACCCCCCGGGGCAGGCATCTCTTGGCGATCCTATACCTTTGGCACTTGTAGGCACAGAAATGCAGGGTTGGGGAGGAGGGTAAGGGGTTTAAGGAGGAAATCTATGTCTTTGGATGGGTTTAGAGAAATCAAAGCCCACGTCAGCGTCCACTTTAGAACAAATGTAAACAGCATCTATTCCACGATGGCTCACCCCAGAGTTTTGCCTTTTAAGGGACCAAGAATACCAACACCCCAAATCCCCCCTGGGCTCTGTTACCCTCCCTAGAACTGAGATTAAAAAAATATAGAATGCCTTCTCTGCGGAAGCAGCCTCCCGCCAAGACCACCAACCGGGTTTCCCTCCTGTCAGGGCCACCACTGCCGCTGGCTTCTTAACAAACACTGCACATATGTACAACTCCGTTGGGAGGATACACCTGGGTGTGGACTGTAGGAATCGCGGTCTGTTATATACACGGACCACGGCATTGGTGTTCCCAGGGGAGTGCGTCTGACCAGCTCTGAGCTGACAGATGCCAGGTGGCAAAGCAGAACCCAAATGGACAAAGACAGATGAACACAGTGCAGCATGGGGGGGGGGCGGGGGACAAGGGAAGCCGCGCACTGGGACGACTTTTCAAGTATGGACCCAGAATGATCTTTCCATTGGCACTTTTCAACCCTGTTTAGCAAAAAAGATGAAGTATCCAGAAAGGGCCTGATTTTGACTTGAGTCAACATAAAACGATGCAGCTGGAAGGGAGGCAGACCTTGCCCGGGACCTCACCTATCACAAACCAGCCAATGAACTGGTCTTCCACCCACCTCCATCTTTTTTTTTCTAAGTTTTATTCTGTCTACCGCAGCCGCGGTCCACACAGACACGGGCTCCGTTTCGGAAACAACCCGCGATCCCTCAAGGATTCACGCATAACGGCTCCGCACAAAGAAACAGTCCAGATATGTGCATCCTGCTAACGAGCATATTCAGCTCCTCTGAAGGGCCTTTAGGTCTTCTCAAGTGTTCACTTAGGCCTTAAACCGCCAGGGACTTCAGTGCAAGGTATTTATTTATATGACGACCGATTATCAAAGCTGCACTTTTTAGGTTTAAAGGAGATAAATCTTTAATCACCATTTAATTAACACCAACTTTCTTTTTCTCTTTTTCATTAGCAATTCTATTTGCAAAGAATTCAGGGCATTTGTCATTTCCTGAGAAGGGTGCAGAATATTAGACACACATCCGTAGTAGACATATCAAATGGAATGAACAATGTGCGCCCGCTGACTCCTGTGGATCTTTTGACTAATTAACCACCTTGGCTAAAGTCCCATTTAGATGAAGCTATTTCATTTGTAAACAAGGTGTACTTTTCTTTCCTCCCCAGAAAGTACGCGTGAATTGATGTGACAGATTTTGCCACAATGGGTGAATTTTAATGTTTTCATCAGAAAAGCTAAGTATGAGGTCTTTCCTGGGAAATAAGATGAGAAAACCAAGGAGAGTCCATGAGACACTCATTTGTAGTGGTGGACAAAGTAACGGAGAGAGGTGGACGGGTGGTGAGGTTATAATCCCTCCAGCTCTTGGAACCTCACTGCCGGGGAGAGGGACCCACTGGGAACTGTCTGCTTGGGGCACTGGACACAGCCACAAACAGCCCCAGAGCCTGCAGGTACAAGGCTGAGGGAAACTACGTTGCTGAACACCGAGGTTCCCGGAGCAGAGTCTGTGCCCAGAGGACTCTCTCACAGAGTATTCTCAGTTCGGTGACTGTGTGTGCCCTACCCAGGGACAGGAACCTGGCCATCGCACCCCAGTGCACCTCTCTGAGGATTGGGGGGTCGTCTTCAGAAGGGGAGTCACTTGTGGTCACTGACATGTCAGGAGAGATGGCAGCTCTGACTTAATCCAGGCAACACTTGGGCCTTCTGCTTAGACGGCTTCAGCCACCCTGATCTCAGGGCCGGGTGGTCACGGAGCCCTCTGTAAAGGGTGCAGAGCTCAGGGCTCCCATGAGCTCCCCTCACCTCCCGCACCAGCGGCACCGTTTCTCAGGGCGCCACGGATCTGGTTTCACTTCTTGAGAGAACTGAACTGACCTGGGCCCTTTGCCTCACTTCACAGGATGGTCTCTCACTTGGAAACCGCCCGTCCGGCAGTGGCTGATCTTCCTGTTTGAAACCATGGCCTTTAGGAGTCAGAGAACGGGGGATGGAAAACGTGGCTATGGTATAGACTGTAATTTCCAGTTGTTTGTACTGTGACTTGTTTTAAAAACACCTTGGATATGAAGAGAAGTCTGTTTCTCCCACCATATTATTGTTGGCTTTTCCCAAAAGCCACGTTTTTAGTCTCTTCCTCCAGAAAGGTGTGGGATCAGCAGCCAACGATGCCGTTCTTAGGGGAAGGCTTGCTGACGGATGGAATCAGCCCACTGTACCGTCACTCTCCGTGGAGACTGTGTGTGGCATGAGGCAGCCCCTGGGCTCTGGGGGCACCCGAGGAAGACAGAACGCCTCTTTGGATTGGTGAGACATCGTCGCCCTGGGTTCTGGGAGGCTTTAGGACTGACTTCCTGTGAAGACAGGCCAGGCTCATGGGGACATGGCAGTGACCTCGGCTTGGGGGCCAGGGATGGGATGCGGTGGGAGGGCAGAGTCAGAGGGGCTAGAGACTGCACAGCCTCAGAAACTGACATCAAGGTCAGAAATAGGGGTGACCATCCCAGGTCCTCTTATCCAGGTCTCCCCACTTGGGGGTCTTGAAAAGATGCAGCATCCAAGAAACAAAACGTCGTTTTCAACCCGTGGGTCCCCTGCACCACCTCCGCCTCCTCTGCCTAGGGTGATAGGAGGACGTCCCTCCCAGGGCCTCCTCTGCTGCCTGCTGCGGACCTCAGATTCATCTCAGCTCCTCCTCTGCCTAGGGTGATAGGAAGACGTCCCTCCCAGGGCCTCCTCTGCTGCTACTGCGGACCTCAGATTCATCTCAGCTCCTCCTCTGCATATGGGAGTGTCAGGAGTCAGGGTACCTTTCCAGACTAGAGCCAGTCCGTGTCTCCCTGAGCTCTGAGAGAGCCATCCCCAGCCTCTGTCCCCTTGGAGAAAGACGCTGCCTATGGAACAGAACCCAGCCTGAGGGGAAGAAACGGGTCGTCTTTGTTCAGCCTGCCACCCTGTTTCCTTCTCCAAGAGCCCAAGCAAACATCAGTGAGAAACCGGGAAATGGTCAGGGTTCTGCAGGAGGCTACCAATGAGGCCGCGGTCCCCTGCAGAAACGGATGGCTATCAGCCCAACTAGTTCCAGGATAGTTGCGTATTTAAAATCTACTAATAGAGTAGAACCATACAAAATGTTTCAGTCAAATTGTTTGCTGGTTTTATGATATTTAATTTTGAAACTAGAAAATCCTGGTCTGAAAAAGTGTCATAAAATAACAACGACCTTTATTTTTTCTGTTTGCTTTTTTTTTTTTTTTAATGCGGCAGGTGCTGTGCTAAGAAGTTTCCCAAGTGTAAATATTCCCCTCTCTGCCTCCAACTGTTTTTGATAACCAGAGTCACCCGTGCCGTGCATGCCCGGGTTTTAGCAGAGTAAGAATGAGATGAGACAAACGCGTCTGGGGGTTTCACAAATCTCTGTTGGTGCTGACGAGGCAGTTTGCCTTGGAGAGAGAGAGAGCGCTCAGCGCGTGCAGTTCACCCACAGTTTGGGGGGTGCTCAGGAGGAGGCTTGAGTGTCTCATGTTTTGGAGACTTTTGATTTGAGGAGGTTGGGGGTGGACATGAGCGTCCAAGAGCATTTTGTGACATTAAGGAAGATAAACCTAAAACCATGCTAGGCTCGGGCAGACAGATGGCACGGTGCTCCTTACAGATCACTGTATGCATATGGCTGTTGGCACGTGTCACCACATTAACAACTCTGGGAACAGAGACACACAGCTGATTAGACACCACCCTGGCTGTTTGGGGGACGGGACAAGTCGCGGTCCCGCTGGGAGGGTTGGGGTAACAGATACTATACAACCCTGAGTCGTCACCACAAGGGAGGAAATGCGAACTTACGTACACAGGAGTCTTCGGGGTCAACTACAACGGCCACTGTGTCGCGGACAGAAGATCCACACTTAGGTATCGAGGACACACACGCATTAGTCTATGCGGCTCTGAGCAAGACCATCAGAGCCCAGGATGAGAGGGAAACGCACATCAACATCCAAAGAGGTCCCTGTGGCTCCGCCTGAGAGTCCCTGTGGTGTTTCGCTCCAGCTGTGTCTCGGAGGGACGGCGGTGAAGGGAGCGGAGGAGCCACCAACACGCCGATCTGCTATTCTTGGGGGAGCCTGGGGCTCTCGGGGTCAGGCCTGGCATGAGGGGCAGCATAACAATAAAGTGAGAACGGTTACGAGCCAGACTTCCTAACCTCCCGCACAGGTCCATCTCGCTCCGTGCAGGTGCGTTCCTAACTGTCCTATTGTCTGTGTCAGGGTCACATGCATACCATATTGCTTATTCTGTATCAGAGAAACCATTAGGCATTTCAGATGAGGAAATTACATGGTGGACCGATGTTAATGGGATTTGCAATACAGGGAACCATAACCTCGCCATCAACACCGCTGGGCCATTATTGCCAACACACCTGGTAAGGCATGTCCGGAGACCTGCCCTTTTTTTGTTTGTTTGTTTTTGGTTAAGGACTTAACTCTCTGGTTTCTGCTGTGCTCAGCACACAGCTCAAAGATTCCTGGAGTGGAAGATTATGGCATGAGCCATGTGCAAAAGAGCCAACAAAAATGACCTCTCTAAGCCCTCCTCCTCCTTGCAGGGCACTATCGGACGACCACATTCACCCTCCAGAGCGCTCACCACTCCATGTTTCCCTATGATAAAACATTAATGGGAGAGCTTAAACATCAGATTCGATACTAGGCATTTTCTTGTACACGCGTCTATTGCTGCAGGAATTTAAAACCCTGGGGGTAGAGTACATATTATTCTTATTTGCAGCATAAGGCATAACATGCTCCGAAATATACACATCGCTGTGGCCCCGACTGTCCCTGGAACAGTACGATGCCGTGGACCTCAAGGATGACCGAAGATAGCCGTCATTCATGGCCTGCGAGGGCAACGAGTGTTTATAGGGGTCCGAGGGGCATCTCCCAATAACGAGGCGCTGGTCATCCCCGTGGGAGTGGAGGAAGGGGTTGTCGGAGGTGTGGTCCGGCAGCAGAGACTGGCTCCTCTTGCTGCCCTCCAGACCCTGGGGGAAGAGGGAGCTCTTGTTCCCCGAGAGTTTGCTGGAGGGGACGCTGAAGAGGCTCCCGTACAAGTTGCCCTCCAGAAGCCGCTCCCTGTCCTTGAGGCTTATGCTCCGGGAGGGCCTGCCCAGGTCCATCTCCCGGGGTTTGTCCAGGATGTTGTCGTAGGAATGCTGGCGGCTGATCCTCAGTTTGCTCTTCTGGAACTGGAGAGCGTTGTTCTGCGCCCAGTCCTGCTGGTAGACCTCCTCCCGGGGCGTGGGGTTCCCCGTCTCCTGCAGCATCTGGTCTTCGTCGATGTCGTAGAGGTTGCCCATCCGCAGGCAGGCGTCACACTTGAAGGGGGACCTCATGGTGAAATGGCCGGAATAGGTGGGCAGGTTGGAGAGGCAGCTCCTGCAGTGGGTGGAGCCCTGGCGGTAGCGGTCGCTGCCCTCGCTGTGGGGGGACCCCTTGTCTTTGAGGGTGAAGTGCTTGGCGTAGAGCTTGTACTGGTGTCCGTTGTTGGGAAGCCCATCTTCGTTACGCAGGGGGTTGCGGTTCATGGGCAGCGTGGAGTCCGCCTTGTGGAAGTTCTCGTTGTGATCCTGGTAGCTGTCCGGGAAGCCCACGTTCTCCGGAAGGGCCATGTTTTCCACGAACTGGGGCGGGTCCAGGTGGAAGCTGCGCTCCTTCTCCCCGTCGATGGTGTAGATCTTGTCCCTGGGCGAGCCCGCCTTGGTCTTCAGGTAGGTGCGCTCCCCCTCGCTGCCGTCCTGGGGGAACTTGGAGGCCAGGGACCTCTTGAAGTTGTCCTTGGTTTTGTGGCTCTTGCTGTTGTCCAGGTCCCGGTGGCACGTGGCACGACTGGACGCTTCGGAGATGTCGGAGTGGGCCACCTCTTCGGGAAGGTACCGGGGGCTCTTCAGGGAGTGGGTCCTGTTCTCCACGGTGGTCCCCTCCTCCCTGTGGGACACGGGGTTCTGGCTCAGAGAGTCCTGGCGCAGGGACTCCATGGACTTCTTCCACAGCTGCCGGGGCCTGGAGCTGCCTTTGGACTCTGTGCTCACGGCCACCTCCACGGTGTTGGGGTTGGACTCGTTGAGGGTGAGAGGGTGCTGGCCTTGGAACACGTAGTTGTTGAGGTTATCCTTGTGCCTGTTGGCGACGAACGTCTGGAGTTCATTCATGTTGTCCCCAAAGATGCTGTCCTTCCCCTGGAAGGACCTGTTGTCCGAGTAGATGAGGTTGCCCTTGTCTGGGACCATGTCCATGATGAGGGAGCCTCTCTGGATGAAGTCCGGGGCTCTTTTGGGTGAGTCCAGCCTGGAGTTCATGTTGGACGTGCTGGACGTGTTCTTGGCTGACCGAAGGAGCTTCAGCATGTTGCTCTGGGAACCGGTCAGGCTGAAGTCTGGAGACTTCTTCTTTTCTTCGATGTGCACTCCGTGGATGCAGCTGTAGATGCCCTGTGAGGGAGCAAGACCAAACAGCCGTCAGCATCGTCCCGTGGTGCCAGACCGTTCCCACCTGGACCTCGCCCACAGAGGGCAGGCGTGAGCTTCCTGTAGGCACCCCGGAGAAACAGCGGTACCCTGTGACCCCTGATGAACCCTTCACTGTACCTCAGCTTACGAGGCCTCAGGTTTGTCTGACAGCTCCGGCTCAGGACTACCTTGGCCTCGAGTCACACGTGGAGTTTGAGAGAGGAATCAGCTGACCTTCATACTGTAAGTCCCTGTGCCTCAGGACTGACCCACCAGGACATTCAGTCGGTCCCCCAACACCTGCAGCACAGAGCCAGACTTGTCCAAGTTCTCGAGCAGCGTCTTTGGAGTTTGGACACCAGAGAGTTAGCTATTGACAAAGAATCCAAGTCCCCAGGCAAGGGTCACCTACAATGGATTCTTTTCTGGAATCCCCCTGCCTGTGGGCTGAAGCCACCGAGAGATCAAGGCACGGAGCCAGGAGGAGCCAAAAGAGGCTCGAGAAACTCCCTGTCCTGGACACACTGAGGGAGGAGCGAGATCCCCGGGAGGGTCAGACCCCTCATGGAGGGACAGACACAGCTGCTGAACAGGAGGTGGCAGGCCAGCCTGCCATGCTGTGGGGCTGCTGAAGGGGAGGCCACCAGGTGAAGTGGCTTAAACCCTGGAGTCACCCTCTTTGACTTCTTATTAACCTGCTCTGTTTGTGAGTTTGTGCAATGCACTCAGAATTGGGTTCCCATCGCTAATGATCGTGATGAGTTCTCATGACACAGAGATGCCTCCATTCCGTCTGTCCAGGGAACTGAAGGACGTAGGGATTCCCGGGCAGCTGAAACATGACACGATCACCTCTAAGTCTCCTCATTTTCCATTCCTTTCTTAGAAATAACTTTTAAATTTTTTTCAGTACTGAGGATTCAGGGGTGATTCACCACTGAGCCACATCCCCAGCCCTTTTTTATATTTTATTTAGAGACAGGGTCTGGCTGAGTTGCTAAATGCCTTGCTAAGTTGTTGAGGCTGGCTTTGGACTCACGATCCTCCTGCTTCAGCCTCCCAAGCTGCTGGGATCACAGGCGTGTGCTGCTGTACCAGGAGTAGCTTTGTTTTTTGTTTTCAGTTAAAAGTGTCTGTTTAGGGCCAGGAGCGAAGCTCAGTGGTGGAGGGCTTGCCTAGCGTGTGTGAGGTCCTGACAGCACTTCAAAAAAAAAAAAAGAGAAACCAATAATGACTGTTTAGCTGTCGTCGGGGACAAGCTCCTGATTCATGCTCCTGTAACAGGCAAGAGAGCATCCACGACGTTGTGATTTGTGGCCGCCCACTTTCTCCCACCCCTACCCCAGACTTTGGCAGCTGTACCTAAAGGAAACAATCGGCTCCGGGCTGCAGGACTGACTTGGTCCTCCCAAGACTAACAGGAGACCACCCTGGAAGGGATCTGCACAGCTGATTCAGCAGCTGCTACGGACTGTGGTGTGAGCTACAGGAGGTTTGTGTGATTAACTGACTCTGGTGATGGAGGCTCCACTGCTCCCCCACGGCGGAGACCAGCCTACCCCGCAGGGACGCTCCGGGACTGTGGCAGCCTCGACTCATCTGCAAGGTCGCATTTTTCTGGACATTTCTAAAGACAGCTTCCACGGCAGCCTTTTTGGAACGGTCAACAGAAGGCGGACCCTTGTGGGTTGGGGCACTCCTTTCTCTAACCCTCTCCACCCGAGCCTCTGAGGCCCCGGATGCTGACCTGTGGCTTGAACTTGCACCCCCCTCTGGGGCCTGTGTGGTTGGCTGTTCACCCTCCTCACTGCTTGAAGGGCTCTGGAGCATCCACACTGTGGGTGTGACAGTCCTGCAATGTCCCAGGTGCCACCTAACCTGCATGCTCACCTGTGACTCCTTGCCTGGTTTAGTGATATAACGATCTTAGCTCTGGCCTAGAGGGGTGCTGCTCCTGAGCTCTGGCCTAGAGGGGTGCTGCTCCTGAGCTCTGGCCTAGAGGGGTGCTGCTGCTCTGGGTGGAGATCACGTGCTTCCTGACGTCAGAATCGGCTGATGACTGCGCTTTTCCTTCTTGTTCTCAACATTATGAAAACACTAGTTTAATTTGTTTTTTTTTTTTTTCTAAATTTGCAGTTTTATTTTAAATCAGCTCCCTTTCTCCGCCTGGAGATTCTAGAACTTTCCTCCCTCCCTTCTCCCTCAGAGCAATCTGCTCCCACTGGCCAGGATGAGCTGGCCACCATGGAGCTAGGAGGAGGCCCGGTCAGGAGCTGGGCTGGTTGCAGGAGGTGGGTGGGGGCTGCTTCGGCTCCCAGGACTAATGAGACACCGCTAAGGCAGGTCCCAGGCACAAGAGGCAGAGGGAAGGACCAGCCAGGTTTGGCTGACCGCATCCACCAAATGAGTTGACTGGCCTTCCAGATGCACTGCGCCGGAGGACAAGTGCAGGAAAACTGGAAGAGTCGGAGGCCTGGGACCCACTGGACACGGGTCCTGGCTCTGACATCCATTATCCGTATGGCCTTGGACGGGTCACTCTGCACCCCTGAGAGCCTCAGTTCCCATGTCTGTGAGTGGGACTTGTACCCACCCCATGCACACAGGGGCAAGATAAAATAATGCAAGGAAAGCACCCAGCACAGTACGTGCTCCATTAATGTCCCCTGGATGACTGTCCTGTGACCCGGGACCTGCCCTTGCCTGCTCTCACCCTGGCTGGAGCCCGCAGAGCCCATTCCACAGAAGCTGCAGGAACGCACACTGCTCTGTCCAACTGAAGCTGTGCTCTGGGAACTCACTGTGGCCCAGATCCTACCTGGGGGCCACATGAGCCTCTGGGCAGGGTGGCTTCCCTCCCTGACCCTCTCTTCTCTTCTCTGTGATTCACGGGGCCATGGGAGTGAGATGCCTCTCGTCCCCTCAGTGAGAACTGCTAACTGTGGACTGTTCCCTGTGCTCTGCTTCCAGAGGGTCCCGGCCCCTCAGAACACCCTGGGGTGAGGCTCTGCTGCTCCTACAGGTGCCTCCCATGCTGGCCCCGACCCTCACTGTCTAACTTCTGTTGGTCCTGACTGTAGGGTCACCAGGTGCGTCCTACATCCTGCTTCTGGCTCCCCTGTTGCATCACAGGGCAGGTGGACACAGCTCCCACGTCCTGGACGTTGGCTCGCTGCACTTCCCACTTCTAACACTTTGGGTGGCAATCTTGGTGGCTCTGCAGCTCTGGGTTTTTCCCCCCACCTTTGGTAAAGAAGGGGATTGAAAACTCAGGGGCCCTCCACCACTGAGCCACACCCCCAGGCCTATTTTGTATTTTATTTAAAGACAGGATCTCACTGAGTTGCTTAGGGCCTCACTAAGTTGCTGAGGCTGGCTTTGAACTTGCAATCCTCCTGCCTCGGCCTCCCAAGCCTCTGGAATCACAGGTGCGTGCCACCGTGCCCAGCCCCATGGTGATTTATTTTTATTTTCTTTTTGCTGGTGACAGTGAGCATTTTTGTCTAAGTAGAAGGGAAAGTGTTTTGTAGAGAAAACCAAAGGAAACAGCACCCCAAGACAGGAGGGAGCGTTTGTGTAAGACATTGAGAAGGTGCGGGGGAAGGAGGGAGGGGCTACTGCTGTAAGAGAACTGGGCTCCCAGGCTAAATCAGAGTCTCCTCTGAGCTCCAGCCACGTCCCTTGGCAGGGCCACGGGGCTGCCCGCTGAGAGCCGAGGGCTTCACGTCTATTGGCTGGATGTTCACTGTGCTCAAAGGAGAACTGGTGATGAGAAGATCTAGGATCTAGGCAGAGAATGTCTGCCTTGGGGTGATGTGAATTTCAGAGCCTTAGGGATCAGCGTCCTTAGAAAGGAGCCCAAACTCTGAAGCAGACTGATGCATGTGCCCAGTTCTGCCTGGGAGGCAGACCTCTCTCTTCCGTGCCTCTGTCTGGCCTCCGGGTGAAGTGTGCAGAGCCCTGTTATTTCAGGGAACAGTGAAGCCCAAAGGTCCCGCTCTGGCCTTTGGAGCCTCAACCTCCCCCTGCAGGACGGTGGGATCGGGGCAGCCTCGCAGGGTACTGTGGAGACTGGAGAGTCTGGAGGGGACGTCCCTGGCCCAGGTCCGCAGTGAACACACTCTGTGCGGCTGTTGCTGCAAGTTCCCTACTGCGGGGTTTTGTTTTATTTTAAGCAAATGATTGCATGGGCCCAGTGAACGGGTTTCTGCCTGGCGAGTGCTCCCCATGCTGTGAGTCAGAGTGGGCATCAGATGGTGAATGTGTGGACGTGCCTGAGAGGCAAGCTTTGCCGGTGGAGGTAGCCCTTGACCAGAAAGGAAGGAGCTTTTTATTTTTTGGCAACTCAGGGCCGACTCAGCCTATTCTGAGCTCCCCTAGTAAACAAGAGGCAGGGAAGTATTAATAAGAACGAGAATGTCCTCCTCATACAGATCAGGTTACACTGACTTTAAAATACAAATTTTGGGGGAAGGAGAGCCAGTACTCAGGGAGGGCTCCCCGCGGCCTTTGGGGACACAGCGGTGATGGTACCTGGGAGTCCCCATGGGAATCCAGAAGTCCCTGCTCACATAGCACCCGGGGCCTCTCCCCCTACAAGGGGTGGCCAGATTCCCCTGACCTGCAGCAACACCAACACAGCCTGCTCCTAGCTCCCTGTCCTACCCGTCAGGAGGCTTGGAACAGGGGCCAGGGACTTAGCTCATTTTTGTGAGGATGATCCTATCAACTTGGCTTCCTTCAGGGGTTCTAAGATAGAGGAAATGCTCTTCCAAAACCAAGCAGGATTTACAAGCAAACGCCACAGTGTGCATTTGCTCAAGATAATCCCAGAATCATTTGGATATGAAAAGCCTTTGGCAATTGGCTGGGAGAATTAAAGTTGGCATAATACCTAGCTATATGCATGCACGTTGTTATTTTTAAGCAATCTGTGTGTTTAGATGCCATCAAGCTAATTAGGAAGTATGTATTTGCACAGAACCCAAGTTTGGAGTGCTACTGAATGGAGAAAATAGATCTTTCTCGCTAAGCTAATGTGTACCTTCCGAATCTCTAAAGTTCTTAAAATTGCCAAATGCTAAGAATACACAAATTTATTATAAAGTGATTATTTAGTTTTCCCAATGAACATTAGCATATAAAATCAGATGTTTCTAAACAATGTTTTTTTTTTTTTTTTTTAAACCATATTTCAAATTCTAACTCAATTAAGCTCTTTCAGGGTGAAAAATCCTACCAGGTGGTAAATGGAAGAAATAGGTATAGATGGAAGAATGGATGGATGGATGGATGGATGGACAGGTGTGTGGATAGACTGACTGGAAGATGCATGGACAATATGCAGGTATGTACATTTCTTACATCACAGGCAGGGGTGTGTCTAGGTTGTGGCACACGTGTGAGCATATGCTACGTGAGTTGCATGCACATGTGTGTTCACAGTATGAACTATATAAATGTCCTGTGTTGCTCACATTTGATGGTTTGTTGTTTGTGGAAGAGTGAGGGCTTTTGCTGCCCCTGACCATCTGGATTCGACCCTGTCTCCACATTACTGGCTGTGTGATCCGGGAGAACTCTCTCGACCCCCACTTTCGAGTTTTGCCATTTGCAGATCTGGGACTAGTAGCACTTCGTACCTCACCTTTAGATTGCAGATTAAGTGAGAGGAAGGACACAAAGTCCTTGTATGCACCTGGCCTGTGGAAATGCTCCATCGATACAAGCATCCCCATTGCGGAGGAACTCCGTCACGTGTACTCTGAGAGGAAAGCCACTTCCAGACTGAGCTGTGGGAAAGGAGGCTTCCATGAGTTGCACGCGAGCTGACTGCAGCGGGTGTATCCTGTGCTGTTGTGTGTGTTCAGCTGTGTGTGTTGAGCTGTGTGTGTTGTGTGTGTTGAGCTGTGTGTGTGTGTTGTGTGTGATGAGTTCTGTGTGTTGAGTTGTGTGTGTTGAGCTGTGTGTGTTGAGTGTGTTGAGCTGTGTGTGTGTGTGTTGTGTGTGATGAGTTCTGTGTGTTGAGTTGTGTGTGTTGAGCTGTGTGTGATGAGTTGTGTTGTTGAGCTGTGTGCGTTGTGTGTGTTGAGCTGTGTGTGATGAGTTGTGTGTGTTGAGCTGTGTGTGTTGAGCTGTGTGTGTTGAGCTGTGTGTGTTGTGTGTGTTGAGCCGTGTGTGTTGAGCTGTGTGTGTTGAGCTATGTGTTGAGCTGTGTGTGTTGTGTGTTGAGCTGTGTGTGCTGAGCTGTGTGTGTTGTGTGTGTTGAGCTGTGTGTGTTGAGCTGTGTGTGTTGTGTGTGTTGAGCTGTGTGTGCTGAGCTGTGTGTGTTGTGTGTGTTGAGCTGTGTGGTTGAGCTGTGTGTGTTGTGTGTGTTGAGCTGTGTGTGTTGAGCTGTGTGTGTTGTGTGTTGAGGTGTGTTGAGCTGTGTGTGTTGTGTGTGTTGTGTGTGTTGAGGTGTGTTGAGCTGTGTGTGTTGTGTGTGTTGAGCCGTGTGTTGAGCTGTGTGTGCTGAGCTGTGTGTTGAGTTGTGTGTGTTGAGCTGTGTGTTGAGTTGTGTGTGTTGTGTGTTGAGCGGTGTGTTGAGCTGTGTATGCTGAGCTGTGTTGAGCCGTGTGTGTTGAGCGTGTGCTGTTTCTGGTGGATGTGCCTGGAGTCCTCTGGTGCTGCAGGTCTTTGTTTCATCCAGGCTCTGCTGGGTTGCCGTAGTTTTGTTAGAAGTCTGTGCAGGCTGCATGGCGTGTGACGCAGATCTGTTTGTTGTGCGAATCGTGTTACAATGACGCAGAAGTCTGCGTACTGGGTGGCATATGGGGGTACTTAGGATGGAGGCTACAGGTGGAGAGGCTTTGTTGACCCCTAGTTTTTAAATGGAATTAGTTACTAATGTTTAAAATTGGTTTCACATGAAACCAGAGGACACTTTCTCTCTACCTGACAGTGCCGGCCACACTTCCCACGAGACAACCCGAGGGCAGCTGAGAAGGGCCGCCTCCTCCGCCTCCTTCGGGTTCATAGCATGCCATCTGCCATCTGCCCAGTCTCCGGCTTCCCTGCTGCTCCCCCTGGAGCCTCCTCAACGTGGCAGGGAGCTTGGTCTCACCTGGCTGCTGTCCTCGGCCCAGCCTGCCTCCCCACCCCACTCCCGTCTGAGTGCGCACCTCTGGCTTGGGCATGCACAGACCCGGGGTCCTTTCTGGCAGACCCAAGACGGGAGGGTGAGGAGGCGAGGATGTGCAGACCCCAAAAGAAGTAAAACCCGCCCACTCCTCTGGAATTCCCGGGCTTCCTGCCCGCTACCCCAGGACGCAGCCAGCCGTGGTACTGACCCTGCTGATGGAGAAGAGCAGCCCGGGCCGGTCCGAGCACACGCCGGTGAAGCAGAAGCGCAGCTTCCAGTAGAAGAGGTGCTCCCAGATGAAGGTGATGAGGCTGAGGGCCATGGCGGCGGCCAGCATGTAGAACACGCCCGCCATGTTGTCGATGTCCAGCTGGCTGCTCATCACCTCGTTCTTCTCGTTGTGGCAGATCCCCGTGAGCCACAGCGTCTCCAGCTCCTCCATCTCCCCTGAAAAAAACACAACACCCAGGCAGTGAGGACCAGAGGGGCCGGGACAGAGCGCCTGACCCACAGCTGTGTGACCTTGAGGCAAGACGGCCCTCTGGTCGCTCACTTGCTGAGTCAGGATAACAAGGATGAGGCCTGTTATCATCACCGTGAAAGTGGAACCGCGCTCAGAAGAGAGACCGGGGCTCGGGGCCTGCTTTGGTTTGGTTTGGGTCATTACTAGGCTCTTCCACTTGCTTACCCACCCCTGCCCCCAGAACCCCCCCAAGCTCTGAGTAGGATGTGGGGACCGACCAGCAGCAAGCTGCACGGACAGACCCCACTGCCATCTGACTTCGTTGCTGGCCTGCTGTGTGGACCTGGAGCCACACTGATGCCGTCTGTGGGACGTATAGCCCCTGCCCAGAGCCGTGGTGAGCACCCTGAAGGGCCTGTTCCCAGGCCGTCCTCATCAGCCATGGCTTGTGCTGCTCCTTACTGCCACCGAGAGGATGCCGCCCGGGGCCTGGTGGAGGGCAGCCCCCGAATGGATCCCTTCCTTCTTTCCCGTCTCTTTAGAACATCCAGAGTTACTCCCAAAAGCCACCCCCCCGCAGTATACATGGGACACAAGACCTCAATTGAAGAAGACACCTCCGGCTCCGAATGGCCCCCTGCAAACGAAACACCTCCTCACTTCAGTCGCAGTTAGAGGAGCAGGTGGGGTTTTCAATGAGAGGAAACTGGTGGGCATGCTCAGCGTCATCCTCGGTCTGTCATGTGGGAGGAATTCTCTGATCTAAGCGTCTGGTAATTACACTGACTGTCGGGCAATTCACTAAACCATGGCACTTAAGACGATGATTCAGCCTTTAAAAATCATCTTTCAAGGATACCAATAATCAAAGAAGATGCATGTAACGTTGAATTCAGATTACGGCTATATGCATTCATGTGCATATGTAATTTCTAAGATGTGAGAAGAGACATTTGGAGGAAAAGAAATACTTCAAGTGTTTTCATTGATTCTCCTTTAAAGAGGTGAATCATGGTTATTGATCTCAAATAGGTCCTTTTGGTTTTGTGAAGTTGGCATGTGTTGCTCTTGGTTTTGTTCTCGCTCTTGAATTACTTGAACATATGAATCTAGGTTGAGAGAGATTTTTTTGGTTCAGTCTTTGAAGATGACATCCAGTTTCCTCCTGGTTTGGACTGCAGTCGTGAGACGGCGGCTGATCTTATTGGTGCGGCTTTCTTTGCAATCCATATTTTCTCTTGAATTGCTTCTGAGGATTTCACTTTGTAACCCCCCGATCCTCAGTGTCTCTACAGCTTTGTGATTCCAGGCCTTAGAACAGCGATGAGTTGATGGTACAGCATGTGGCCTTTTCAGACTGGCCTCTTTGACCTATTAACATGCATTTCTAATTCCTCTGTATCTTTTCCTGGCTTGACAGTTCATTCCTGTTTATTAGTGAATAATATTCCATGCTCTGGATGGGCACTGTATTCATCCGTCCACTTACTTAAGGACATTTGGTGATTTCGAAGTTTGAGCCATTACGGATAAAATTGCCCTAAACATTTATGTGCAGTTTTTTGGGACCTATTTTCAACTCATATGGGCAAATACTTGGGAGCATTCCTGCTGGATTGTAAGGTGAGACTCTGTCTAGCTTTGGGAAAGTGTGACCTCTATTCCAAAGTGGCAGTCCCCTTTCCCACTCCTGCCATCAAGGAGCAAGAGTTCCTGCTGATCCACGCCCTCACCAGCATTGACTGGTGCTGTGGGCGTTCAGGATTTTTGCCATTTCAATGGGGGTATAATGCTAAAGGGGGTGTTTTGCTTTAATGAACAATTCCCTAATGACCTATGATAATTCTCTTTTTTTTCTGAAAATTTTTAAAATATCCTGGGCTTTCTTGTTCTACCTTCCAGGTTACTAACCTTGTTTCAATATCTCTATTCCTCTGTCTCTGCGCTGCTCTTGGATGATGCCCATGGATCCATCTTCCAGTTCACTTGTTCTTTCATTGTGATATTCGGCTTTATGTTTCAATTCTGATCTACTTATTTTAACTGGGGCATTCATTGTTTTTGTTTTGTTTTGTTTTTGGCTTTCTTACAGTTCTGCCTGATCTTTTTGTCATGATGTCGCACTCCGTGGTTGTGATTTTTAAAACTTTTATGTATTTAACAGTTTCAAACCTATGATCTTACCGACTGTCTGCTGCGTGTGCCCACTCATGGTGGATTACTTCCCTGTGACATTGGTAGCTTCTGATCAGGAGCTAATCCTCTGCAGAGCTGTTCCCCCTCTCACCACCACGAGTCCCCCAAGAACACCACGTTATAGAAATGTCTCTACAGAGGGTTTCTGGGTTTGCTTCTGCCACATCTCCAGGGGTTTTCAATGTACTAGTTTCAGTATGGAAAAAAAAAATTTTTAATGCAATTACTGCACCATTTGTACAGCAGACCTTTGGGGGGCCAATACTTGTTTGTGTTTCAATTTCTCATTCAGAAGCTTCAAACAGATGGCAAACCTCCTTGCATTTCCTTCACTTTGATGGACAGAGATTTTTCCTAGTTTCCTTTTCATTAAGGTCTCAGATTTGTTCATCAGAGGGAAAGTATACATATTTATGAAAGAGAAAAAAAATGTGAAACCTGTCCCCTTACAAGTTCTTCACCCACAAAGAAGGTGGCTTGCTCTTCAGTGGCACAGGGCAAGGGATGGGAAGGGGTACCTTGACTCAACTCCTTTCTTTCCAACAGCCCCCGGCACTTTTACACAGTCACACGTGTCGTCAGAGACTCGGATATTACTTCATTGTCCCCCAGCACCACCAGGAGCTGAGTCCAATCCCTCCGTCCGCCATGTTGCTTGAGGCTTACATAACAGCTTCCTCTCTTCCCCAGACCAGCGCCATCTCTTCCCCAACGCTGTCTTCTCTCTCCCTTTGGAGTTTATGAGGGCATAAAAATAGGTCTTCTGCTCATGACTCATAAGACTCCCAGCACATCTGTCCTTACTCTTATCCCCCCAAGAGCCAGTTTGTAAGCCTGCAACAGCAGCCGCCAGGTACAAGAAACATCACCTCGATTTTTTTTTTCAGGATGTAGATACAAAGGATTTTCTTCTGCCCTTTTCCCCACACAACAGTTTTCTTTAGAATAAGTCAACTTGCCCAGCCAGGCCCAGATTCCAAAAAGAGAGCAATTCCCATTTCTCAATTCCAATTACAGCCTGTTCCAATCATTTTCCAGTTAATCATTCCTTGCCTCGTGGCTCTCTCTGACTAGTGTACCCAACTGTAGTTCAAATACTTTCTTATTTCGTTTTAATTTACTCAAGTATATTGTAATCTCCTTGAGGGAGAGCAGGGACCATGTTTTATGATTTTGATATTTCTCATGGCTTGCAGCACACAGTAAGCACTGAGTCCATGTTTCCTGTTTCTGTTTCTTTCCTTCTATCCTCAGGCTTATATTGGGCAGGACTGCAAAAAACAAGTTCGGGTCTCTTCGGTGAGCGGTCTTGCCAAGGGGAACCGTGCAGAGGGCCCGGGGGTCGGTGTGTGAAGCGTGTAGCTCCCGCTGGGTGAGCATCCAACGTCATCTTCCACAGAGGAGTCTGTCAGATCACTGTCCTGCCAGTTTTCCTATTGCAAAGAGGTCACAGCCTTTGTTAGTGTTACCCCGTGAAGCAGAGCTGACAAATGGGACAATTAAATCTCTTTCCGGAAGCCGACTCCTTCTTGCTGGGAAGCCACAAGCTAAGTGCCCTCCTGGGAGCCGGCGGAGCCTCGGGTTGGCGGCTCTGGGTCTCATCCATAGTGTCCCTCTCCCTTCTTGAGAAGACAGATCCCCCACGTAAGCCTCAGAACTGGATCCTTTTCCGTGTACTCCTCTAATGACAGACAGCGTGTGAGTACTTGCAGAACTCCTCTGCACCCTGGGAAATCACACCTGAGTTAACAATGCTTCCTGTGTCTGTCGTCAAGGGAGAAGATGGTGCCAAATGCAGGTGTCCCTGCTGCTCTGAATTCCGCAGCATCCTGAGACTGCAAGTCCAGTGCAGGGAGCCAGGGAGCAGGGGCCACAGCCCTCTCCTCTCCTGATGTTGGCACCTTCAAAAGCCAGAGAGCTGCAAAATCTGAGAAGGAGTTTGTGCAGATAGCTGAGGCAGCGCTGGGTATCTCAGACTCATTCCGTTGTCTGCTTGGGTGATAACTGCTAGAGGCGGCAAGAGAGGAACAGGTCAATCCGAAGAACAGGTACAGATGGTGCAGGTTGGTGCAGGGGCACGGGGTTCCCCAGTAGCCGCCCAGTCGCAGGTAAGGCACAAGGCATGGGCTTCACATTTGTGAAAAGGAGTGATTGAGTATTCAGCTAGATCCAGCCCAGCAAATCGAAAGATGCTTTAGGTAGAAAATATAGGATGAACCACAAAAGTTAGCACCAAGGAGGCCTGTCCAGGGAAGAGGCTCCGAGAAGACTCTGCTATACACCAAGCAGCAGCAGTCAGCTCCTGCTCGGCCCTCAGACTCCTTCCCAGCACCTGCAGATCAGATTTCGTCCTATTCCACAGGACTGTCCAAGAGCTAAGGGGACTGCTTCCTGAAAGGACTCTATGGAAAGCAACGTGACAAGCCTCCAGGCCTCCTGAACACTGTCCCCCGAGGTCAGCTGGGAAATCCAGTTTGCACCTTTAGGCTTTGTCCAGAACCCAGGAAATTTGCTGGAACATTTTTAAAAAAACAACCTCTACGTATAACCTTGCAGGAAGACATCTAGATAGTTTTCTTGGTTTCTGGCCAAGGCACTTGATCCTAGGCAGTAATGCTATAAAAAGTGATTGTGTGCGATTGAGAAACTGGGTTTGATGTTCTGTCTCAGATTTGATCAAGAAAGCTAATGCTTTTGTTCATCAGAGGATTTCACATGTTTTTTTTTTTTTACTTGTTCATTCACTCCTTCATCCGCTCACTCCTTCATCCAATGTCTCCTTCATCCGCTCACTCCTTCGTCCGCTCTCTCCTTCGTCCGCTCTCTCCTTCGTCCGCTCACTCCTTCGTCCGCTCTCTCCTTCGTCCGCTCTCTCCTTCATCCGCTCTCTCCTTCACTCGTCCCTTGGTGAAGAACATCCAAGGCCCATGCATTTTCAGGCAGAGGTGAGCAACGTGACCTTTGGCCTCTGAGAGTTCAGAGTCCCGTGGAAGTTCCAGTCCTGCACCCCAGCAGTTACGGAGTGCGCGGATGGTTGGATGGGCGTCAAGCTGGAGGCAGGAAAACACATGGAATGTTTTGAGATCAGAGAGTAGCTCAGAATTGGGAGGAAGGAAGAGGGATTAAAAGAGGGGGGCCCCAAGGCAGGAGTTAGAATGCAAAGCCTCAGCTTCTGAGCTGAGGAGTCTAGGGCACCCTAGGAACGAGAGGGCACCGAACGTGTTTCCACAGTGAAGGCCCGGGTGCAAGTCCTGCTGTGGATCAAGAAGACACTGCTGCCCGCGCTTCTCCAGTCACGTCTCCTGACATGCCGTGCTACAGTGTGGAAGCAGACCACTCTTCTGTTGGAGAAAGTCGTTATTACAGTCTCATCCTGATCTCAGAGTCGGCCCTTCTGCTCCCAGGAGAGACAGTGACTGGTAGAAACCCACTTGCAAGAGTCTACTACTGACAAGGATTCCCTGTCAGGTGTCATCGATGTCACCAGGTAGGCAGCACTGTGCTGAGAACCGGGCGATGACCTCTGTGGCTCAGTCACCTGCACTCAGATCTGAGCCCCAGGAAGTCTCTCCAGGGTACAAGGGAACGTAGGCAGGACACTGATTTCGCCTGCCCTGACACCCCAGGTGCTTCTTCAGGACAGAACCTGTCACCATGGCGTCCAGCCATCACTTGCTCTTCATCAATCAAAGGTGGCTTTGCCTTATGCTTCTTGCATCTCTGGCACAAGTCTTGGCACGTAGTTGTGGTTTATAAAACCACAAGGTTCCTCTGTCCGTCACTAGCTTGTGACCCACAGGTCTGGGGATCAGCGGGAGAAGAAGCCAGCAAGGAAGGCCAAGTCCCAGCAAAAGGGTCAGGAAGAGTCTGCAGACCCAGGGATCAGGGCTGACTCTCAGGGACAGCAAGGTCCACTCCAAGATCCCAGCCATGGACTCTGGTGGTGCCCACGGGGAGCAGACGGCCGTCTGTACCTGGGCGACGTCGGATGATGGTGCTGCTGTTCCGGGGGGATCTGCCAGAGCACCAGGAGGGGAAATGGCCCTGCTGGGCACTTTGAGAAGCCCACCTGGAATTGGAAATGGCCAAGTGACAACTTTCTTTGTGGACATTCTAGGGCACAGATTCTCAACGAGGTCAGGTGTGGGGGTGAACCCGCAGCCTGGGAGTGAGGTGGCCGGGGCCCGGGACTGCGGAAGGTCCTCTCTTGCCCAGCTGCCCTGCTGGTCAGGTCTGGGGGTCTGGTCTGTGGCCTCCGAGCAGGGTGAGGTCAGTCAGGTCTGACCACTGACCTTGGGGCTTGGCTTTAGTTTCTGCACCCTCCAGAGTCAAAGGCAGAGTCAAGCCAGTCTCCAGGAGCAGCAGGAAACTCACCCTTTCTTCCCTGCGGGGCTCCACACCTTAAGTTTTCCTTACAAAGAAGCAAAGACAAATACCCAACCTCCGCCATCCAGAAAACAAGACCGACCCGTCTGACGAATGAGAGAAAGAGAAACCCGTGTGACCTGGGGTCTGGAATATGTTCTGGAGTGTGACCTCTGGGCCCAGAATCCCAGAGGCCACTGCAGTTTGCGGAAGAGAAAAAAACATACTGGGATGTCGGTGGCGACGGGGAACAGAACAAGACTCCAGACACAAGGAGACTGGATTTGGAAGATAAATATTCCTTATTTAAATGTCAGAATATTCCATTTCTGTATAATGCTGAGAAGCCACAAAACTAAAATAAAAATAGGGCTCGGCTTAACTGTCTCCAGTTAGACGCAGACGAGCTGTCTCAGGCACAACGCTCGTCACCACCTTCCGACTGAGGTTTCTGCCCCAGGATGCAACTGGAGCACCATGGGGTTCACTGCGGCCTGTTGCCATCTGGCTAGACTTCACAGGCCGTTTGACCCGCCGGGCAAGGTGGAGTCCAGTCATTTGATGTCCACATGTCCCCATCTTGTATCTCTTGGAGAAGACCAGTTAAAAAGAAGAGAGAGGGTTGGGAAAGCATGGTCCCAGTTTTCCGTTAGAGGATGGAGTTGGAGAGAAATGAACCTCTGAAGCCAGACGGAAGAGAAGTGTTGAAAGTCTCTGAAATCCTGTGTGCACCAAGCACTCTGGAGCCTCCTTAACCAACTTGCCTCACACGGGGAGAGACGATCAGGCCAGTCCCACCTGAAAGCCCTGTGCCTGTGCGAGCGTCCGCGAAGTCACAGTGACTTTTTGACATGGCACACTTTTTTCAGTCGATTGTCCTCACAATCTTGTGACTCATCCCGTCAAGGCGTGAGGACTTTTTAATATCACAAAGGGGTCCTGGTATTTAAAAGATTGTCGACACAAGATGAAAAAGGATAGCAATAATCCCATCTCCCAGGCCAAGAAATATCTCCTTTCGTTCAGCAAATACAATGACCTCACTGTGTTTCAATTCCTTTTTTATTGAAGTGTTGACAGCAGGCTCCCCGGGGCTGTAAAATCCATAGCAAATTGGCTCTCTGCCATTTCATTTCCATCCCCGCTGCCCAGGACAGTGCAGAGAGCTCAGTGGGCCTCCAGTCTCGGCTGTGGATGAAGACGAAGAGGAAGAGGGAGGGAGGGGAGAGCAGGGGAGAGAACACAGGAAGGGGTGGGGAGTGGACAGAAAGAGAGAAACGGGTCCCTTGTCTAAGGCCCCGTCCCTGTTGCCGGCACCATCCATCACAAGGCAGAAGGAAGCCCCTGTTTTGTCCATGGAGACTGGTGGGCTGAGGGCAGGGCTGGGTGAGGACCCCAGAGGGCTCTCAGCTCTCCCTCTGATCACGGTGTTCCTGTGGGTGCTCCTCCTTCTCCCAGGCTCAGATTCCAGCTCAGTATGTGAAGCAGACGCCAGGTCCCGGCTCCGCTCGACAAATCGTGCACCTGAGATGCACCAGGGAATCTGATGGTCAACTACTGTCGGTGATCATCCCACATCCAGCCGCTCACCGCGGATGAGCACCCTGGATTTCAGTTATACAGAGCCTAGAGCTCCTTCTAAGGCAGCAAGGAGAAACAGGGCCTCTGATGGGGGGAGCCACGTGCACCATGGGGGGAGCCAACTGGCTGCACCCCTTTTGGAAACGTTGCAACTCTGTAAATCTGAGTGTGTGCACACTGTGTGACACACTGGTTCCATTCCCAGGCATATTCCCAAACAGGTAAGTGACCATGTGAACAAAACAACTGTAAAAGAATGTTCAGAGCTCACAAAACTAGACATGATTGAAAGGAATAAATTGTAGCGGAATTCTCCAGTGGGCTGCTGCACAGCAGTAGAAAATGAGCTATGGGGATAGACACTGTGAAAGACGTCAGTGAGACATGTGTTGGAGGATCCACCATTGATAGGAAGCTCAAAGGCAACATCTATCCCATCGTGGAGGGCTGGGAGGTGACTACCCGGGGGGAGAGTCCGGCCGACGGGGCCGGAGGGAGCTTTCTGGGGCCACCTTGTGCATGTCCATCTGGGTGGCGGTGGAATGTGGTATGAAAATTAACCGGGCGTTGGGGCTGGAGTAATATGATGAAAGAATGTTGTAGTTCCCAGAAGACACCAAGAAAGAAAAGAAAAAGAGAGAGAAAGGGCGGCCCAGGAGAGGAATAGGCTCCTGTTAGGAGGGATAATAAGGAAGAGTGAGTAACCAGAAAATAGAGGGAACAAACTTTCTAAATCAGAAAGAACGGAACCTTTTTTTTTAATGTGCAATTTTTTAACAGTGAGAGAGAGAGACTTGAAGGATAAGGGGGAGGAGCTATGTTTAACTCCAGTCTCCCAAGTACATGTTTCACTTTTTCCATCTAAACCAGAGGCCAGACGTCTTTTTCTGTAAAGGGCCAATTAGTGAAGAGGTTCTACTCTGTGGCCACCGGGTCTCCATTACGCCTCCACCCGAGGCAGCCACAGGCCCTGAGCCTCCCGGCCTGGCTCCAACAGAGCCTCTTTCCACCAACAGGCAAAGGCACAGGGGCCACCGGTGGCAGAACCCTGATGACGCAATCAAACAAAAGAAAATGACATTCAAAAGAACCCATGTGTGTGAATGAAAATAAATCCCCATTTAGGGGGATCCTTAGCATTGGTATCTGTAGATCATTTCAAGTACTCAACTGTGTGGGGAGTAACACACCAAGCCAATCTTCTGCGTTAGAATAATTATAGTCCACCACTAAAAGAGGAAGGAAGTGGCCCTTCCAAAAGGCTGACAACTTTCACAGGTCAAGGTCACACAGTTGGTAAAGGTCAGTTCTCAAAGGCAACCCCAAAGCCTCTGTACCTACGTTCACCTCATGTTGCTGTGGGAATGGCCTTTTTTTGCATGAAATATTGCAACCAAAGTTTTAAGAAAGCACTAAGATATGTACATCACTCACTAAAATCACTACATTCAAATTGAGGCCACCCTGAAATAACCCATTTCCCATTCTAAGATGGCAGAGAGGACACAGTGTCAGTGCTGCTAGGCTCATTGTCAAGGTGAGCCCGGTTCATCATTAGTAGTGCTTTGGATGGGAACAAACATTTTGGACATTTGGACACCCTATAGGAAAACTCCTAAAGATGTTAGCGTCACTATCAACCCTTCAAATTCTACATCCAAGTGTTGGTTGCGCATAGACAATTAAAAAAAAAGAAAGAAAAAAAGCGATTGGCACGAAGCCCTTCTTCTATCAGTACATACCATCACAACATCACAGCGTTTAACATAAAAATCATCACGTAACGGCTTCTGGTTGAATGTGGACATTTTATGCAAAAAAAAAAAAAAAAAAAAAAAAAACTGAAATAATTGTGAGCCGTATACAATAGAGCAAAATAAAATGTTTGAAATATAACAAATGAAAATGGAAGATATATAAGCAAATCCAGCTAAAGATTATAATTTCTTAAAGAAATGCGTCTCTGGGGAACAGGGATCACCAGGTAAACATAAACTGGTTGTACTCTAGTAAATCTGAGTGTGTGCACACTGTGTGACACATCGGTTTCATTCCTAGGCATATTCCCAAACTGCAAGTGACCATGTGAATAAAACATCTGTGAAAGAATTTTCAGAGCTCACAACTAGACAAGATTGAAATCATGATGGGTGAGTTTTCATGTATTCTTTTCACATATGGGATCGTGCCTTTCCAAATGAAAGTGTCTGCGTGACACAGAGTGGGAGGGATGGGGGCCACTGTCTGTCCTACCCCAGGACCTTGCCTGGGACGTGTGGTCCCGCTGACTTACAGCAAGCCATTCATTCCGACCTCTTTCCTCTTTGAAGCTTCTCCTGACATCTGACTTTCTGTGGCTTAAGTGGCTGCTTGCCAGGCTCAGGGTTGGCACCACTGACCTTGCCGAGTCCCCGTGTCAGACGGCACTGCAGCTCGCAGCTCAAGGGGCCTGTTGGGAAATTGGTGGGGAACTTCCGCCAGTGAAAACCCTCAGAGCTCCAGCAGCGCACAGAGGGAGAGTCCCCTCGATGGCCCTCCAGGGTACTCATGGGTTTTATCTGTCTCTTGAGTAACTGCTGTTCCATTATTATTCTGAATTCGTCTCTGGTTAAACCAGGAGGGAGATAAACAGTCTGATTTTTGTGGTTCCATCTGGTCCCAGGCCAATGAAGAGGCAGTTAAGCCCTTGATTGCTGATCCATGCTTAGAACGGACACATTTCCTTTGGAAAAACATGGCTTTTCTGAACGAATAGTTTGCCTCCACATGATTTTTTAGGTTGAGGGAAGGTCAAGATGACTTAGTGGCTGGGGCGTGACATGGCCGTTGACCACTAGCCCCCTTGAGCGTACACCAAGAAAGCTGATGTTTGGGGGGCACAGATGAGGTCTCTGTGTGTGGGAAGGCCGGCCGCCCCGAGCAATAAAGAAATCCATACGAAAAATCGCTCAGTCCATTGTCGTGTTGATCCTGAGCCTCACAGACCCTGGGTCCCAAAGGGGCCACATCCTCACGTGCAAGGAATTGGAGGGTCATGGTGTCCAGATCCAGTTCCAGGCCTGGCTCAGTCCCTGTCCAGGTGAGGGGCTCTCAATCCTGCCTGTTCCTCGTTCTCACTGTTAGGCTCCACAAATGGAAGTGAAATCCTTGGAGCAGCGAGGAACTCTGTGTGTGCTCTGATCCTTGCTGATGAGGAAGCGTAACACTTGGGTCTGTTGACTTCTCCCGTTCCTGCTCTACCCCGATGTCACCTGCTCCCTACCACGGCTGCTGCACGGGCTGATGCTCAAAAGTTCTAGACCCTACGTTGCTCCAGGATTCAGGATCACCAAGGTCTCTGTGTAAATCCAGTGAGGAGACCCGAGAGAAGGACCATGTACCAAACCAGGAGCAAAGATCCAAAACCATGGTTCCAACAGAGTGGGCTGCTGGCTGCTGACACTTGTATCTAACACCGACCAGAGAATCAGATGTTTCTAAATGCAAAATGCTGTTCTTCTAAAGACGGACTCTTAAATCTCATGGTGGATTACAATCACCCAGAGAGAATGGGAAAAAGTGCCCCGGGAAGGGGTGGAGGGGTGGAAATCAGGCGTATTCTCAGACTTCCCAGTGATCGCACTGCACATAAAAAGTTCAGAGCGTCTTAGCAAGGAAGGCCAGACCGCAGGAACGTGGCATCACCGGGACGGCCCAGCCCCAGGACCTTCAATGCGCTGTTATTCTTTGTTGCATGAATAACCAGAGGGGGAGTGAATGAGAAAGTGGACCAATGAGTCCGGGGGCTTTGCGGCTGGCACCCAGTTCTTGCTAACTTGGTCTACAGAGGAGCTTCCCTCAGTCCAAACTGTGGTTTCTGCCTTTGAAGTCTCCATGGGACTAAAACATGTTTAGCCAGGAACAGTCGCTGGGTGGAATGCTGGGGATCAGGCAGCGCCCAGGAGCTCTGTGGGAAGCAGCAATGCCAGAACCAAGACGGGTCTCTGTGGGCCTGGGAGCAGCTCTGCAGCCTGTATCGCAGCCAGCGTCTGGCCTCCCTGACCACATTCTGTCCTTGTCTTACTCCCGCTCATCTCTTGCTTCTGGGTCCTGCATTTTCCCCAAACTGCCAGGGTTGAATGATCTCAGAAATTAGGCTGGGTCTCTTCCCATGGCGCTGGGGCCTGAGGCCTGGACAAGTCTCCTTCCCATGGACATGGAAACACAGTGCAGGTCACTTTCTCTCCCACCCTCACCCTCTGTCACCAAGTTGTCACCCACAGCCCATACTGCTCCATCAGTAAGAGGGGAAGGAGCCTGTGATCTGGGGTCTGGCGGATCTGCATTTAAATCACAGCTTGGCCCTGAGCCAGATGAGAGCAGCTGCCTTACGGGATGTCTACCTGGGCGCCAAGGCTAGTGGAGTTGCCCATTTGCCTGGTGTTTAAAGCAAAGATCCGGGCCCTCCAGCACAGGCACAGATCCCAGCAGCCAGGTGATCCTGCACACCTCCCTGAACCTCCCTATGCCTCCATTTCCTCATCTGTAAATAGGGACAAACAGGGACGATCCTCATCCATTTAGTCAGTACGGGACTAAACAGAATTCATTCACATAGAGACTCCGGTGGTTTCGTAATGCATGGCTGACCCTCCGGAAGCATGATTGTCATTATAAATATCTATTAAAAGATAAAGATGATGGTAGCTGGAAAGTATTGTCATTTAAAGCACTGGAAACACCCCCTCAAAGAAGGCTCCGCTTCTCTGGGCCTCCTCTCCCCCCAAACCCGCCCTGTCCTTATTTTGCATTTATCTCTTTAAATGCTCGGAGGTTGCTGGTTGCAGCCGGGTGTTGCTGAGTCATCTGAGGACACAGGGACCCATATCAGGAAAGGCTGCTGGCAGGGGAAGCCAGGGGGGGACAGATCACCCTCTCCAGGCCGGGCCAGCCAGCATGGCCTGTGCCTTGCACCACCCTGGAGCCAGGTTGCACCCTGGACCCTGGGAGATCCCCTCGGCTCCCTCTGCCACGTGGTCCACGGCTCGGGGACAGGCCTGGCTTGCTCCGCGGCCGCCCAGGCTGGCTGCTGCCTGAGCCCCTGAGACCCCCTTCCTTTCCCGGCTTGCTTCTCCTCCCCTCCCCGCTCTTCCTCTCTCCTTCCTTCCTGATGCTGCTTTCTTCTCTGTCCTCCATCATTTCCTCCCTCCTCTCATTCCTCTCTTCCCCTTGTCTCTCTCTGGCCCTCCTCCACCCCCTCTGTCTTGGGTCTCTCCTCTTCCTCAGGAGAACGGGGAGGACGACGGCCTTCAGTCCCCTCAGCCCTTCTGTGGTTCCCCAGAGTCCAGATCAAGTGTCATAGGCCTCCTCTGTACAGGGCCCTTGAGGGGATACTGTCCTCTCTGCCCTGACTACTCAGCGAGGCTGCCTGGGGCGGGGCTCGATGCCTGAGGGAATGTCGGGGCCTGGCCTTCAATACACTTCATTTTCAAAAGCAGGCCCTGGGTCACAGGGCGAGGTGGAGCCTGTCATCCCAGAGCCTCGGGAGGCTGAGGCAGGAGGATCACGAGTTCAAAGCCAGCCTCAGCAACTTAGCAAGGCCCTAAGCAACCCAGTGAGACCCTGTCTCTAAATAAAATATAAAGAAAGGACTAGGGAATGTGCCTCAGCAGTTAAGTGTCCCTGGGTTCAATCTCTCAACTCCCCCCACAAAAAGCAGGCTGTGGCTAGACATGGCCATGGGTATCTGCTGACCTGCGGAAACCATTTTCTCCTTAATGACAATCCAGCAGGGTGCAGCACACATTTCTTCCTCAGGCCCCTAACTGCTGGCTCCACGGGTATAATTCCTGGCCAGGATTATACTCTCTACCAGGATCACGATCACAGATACCGAATCCTACAACCCAGAAGCCAGCTTTGAACTTGTGGAAATGGAGTAGCCATGAGTCCGGCTTACATGATCGACACTTAGTGAGATGCCTGTCTCCAGTTAGAGAATTTGGAAAACAAGAGTCGGTTGATGAGATACATGAAATATGTTCATGCATGGAGAGAGGGAGAGAGAGAGAGAGAGAGGGAGAGAGAGAGGGAAACAGAAGTAAACCTCAAGTGCTCAGACTTGGGGACCACACGGGTCACGTCAGCCCCCGGCACAGCGGGGCTTCAAGCTCCTTTGACAGGAGATCTGACTGAAGTGCAGCTGGAGTTGTCAAAGCTCTCAAGTCCTCTGTCACGCTAATGACATCGCAACACGCAAAACCACACCAGTGAAGGACACAGAAATCAGAGATGGCGCCTCCGTGGGGAAGGGATCGGGCTGGGCTCGGCTGGCAGAGTGGCAGGACGGCATGGTGACGTGAGCAGGGTTGGTCTGTCCAAATAAATAAGCAAACAAACCATGTGTGCACCCCGAGGATGCCCAGGATGTGGACTGTGCCTGTGGCCCCTCGGGTCGTGCCTGAGCTGAGCAAGGCCATGTCCTGCGTCCTCGCTGTCTCTCCTGCCCTCCTCGGCTATGATCTGGGGAAGGAGAGTCACCCGGGGGACCGCAGCGCTCATTCTACGGGAGGTTTCATGATTTGGACTGAGTCCCCTGTGTCTGTCCTCCCCGCCCCTTGCTCCTGCCCCAGGGGGCAAGTCTCCCCTAGAGGAGCAGGGCAGCGATGTCCCAAGTCCCTTCACGTGCTCTCTCCAACACATCTTGGTCCAGGAGGCAGGAAGTCTGGGTTTTAGCCCCAACACTGCCGCTCTTCACTGTCAACCTGGGTGATGGGCTTCAACTTCCCGGGGAATGGCCTTGGTGGCAATTTACGATCCACTCCAGGTCTAAAAGCCAAGGGAACAGCACCACTTTCAGCCATCCCAAACGGCTGTTAGAAAGATGGAATCAAACGGCTGCTTGACTACAATAGTACATCAACTCGACAGGGAGGAATCGGTCTGTCTTAGGGTGCGCACAGGTGTTCTGGAAGACTGTCAGATGGGACAGCATCTAGCAAGTGCCTCCTCACATCTCTCTCCCCACAGGCACCTGATGTTCCTTTCTCAAGAAAATAATACCCTGCACATCAGGAAGATATCCAACCGACGAAACCGCTCCTGCAAATTCCCAACAGCAGTACCGTCAAATCGTCTATTCATTATCCAGCCACTGAGTGGATTTAACTGAGTGCCTACTGTGTGCCAGGCCCATTGAGTCTTGGGGGAGGGGGAGAGGAGGGCAACTAGAATGGTCATGAACAGGGTGCACCCCAGGGACAGAGAATGCAGCCCCAGTGGCCAGGAGACCCGGGCAGAGCAGACCAACAGAAGTTCATGCAGGCCAGGCCGCGGGCTGGTTTCTTGGAGCTCCTTCTCCTTTTCCGAAGCGGGCATTCATTCCCGGGAGCTTCCATCCAGGGACTGCCTGGTCTGCAGCCTCTTGATTTTGGACATGTCACTCTTGCATCTTTAATTGTCTCAAGGGATTTTTAAGTTTCCCTTTTAATTTCTCATTGATTGGGCAAGTTTCTTTGTTTTTACATTGAATCTGAAAACAACTCTGATTTAGAGATGGGGAAATAGATACTCAAGGGCAGTTGATGTGGCCAAGATCACGCTGCTAGGGACCAGGAGAGCCTCCTCGTGGGCCTTCTGCATCTTTTGCTTTGCTACAGGCCACAGGATGCCAGGAGCTCAGAGCTCAGGGAGTTGACAGGAAGGGCGTCTAGCCCAGGGGTCTTCAGAAGTGGGGTTAGGAGAAGTGGAACTCATTTTTTGTGCTTTCTTAATTGGTGCACTGCAATTCCATATAGCTCTGGGGTTATGCCTCATTCATATATGAACACAACAGAATTTGATCAATCTCGTTCCCCCTCCCTGTGATCTTGCTCACTCTACTCATCTACCTACTGTTATTACTATTATTTTAATGAGTACAAATTCCATTTTTAAAGGGGTGGCATCAAAGATTCTAGGCTTGTCTGGAAAAAATCCAAAGGGTAGGATTTCAGGTGAGGCAGTTGAGAAGTGAGGGGAGGGGTCGGGAATTTCATCAGCTCACTCCCAGACCTTTTCCAAGCCGGCCCTAAGGAGACCGGCTTCCAAGACCTCTAGGTGCGCTGCCTTCAGGATGGGGCAGTCACCAAGCTGGGGCCTGCCGGCTCTCCCCAAGACTAGAACACCAGCCCAGACACTAAGCCTGGAAGTTGGAAGAGGGTCGTGCTGAGGATAACAGCGGCTCTCCCGGCAGCCCTCAACAACGCATGGAAACCCTAATTAGAGACACAAAGGGCTTCTGACAGCACTCACTCCCCACTCCAGCTGGCAGCACAGGGTCCCTCGCTGTCAAAAGCCATCCTGCACATTCCAGGGAACAGCAGCCCACGAATACGGACCGAGGATGTCAGCACCGGCCCCCGGGGGTCAGGGGATGGGTTTCTGCGTTGCTCCACATCCCCGAGCTCCATGAGCACCGTCCCCTGGGTGGGGCCCTCCTCAGCTCCAGAGCCAACCCCAGAAAGGGTCCTTGTTAGGGCAGAGCAGAACCTGTGGTCCCTTCCAGGGCAGCAATGATCTGGATGAATCCCAGCACTGCTGGCCATGGTACAGGGGAAAAGGAACAGAGGAGCCACGCACCTGTCCACCTGGAATGACTCATGCGGCATCTTTCAATGCTTCCTATAGGAGAGCCATCATAAAGGCTCAAAGACAACATACCTGAGGTCACTAACTAGTTCTCAAGCTGGGAGAATCCTGGAAAACTTGGTTGAACTTGCTATCCTCCGGAGACAGAGATATGTGTCATGTCTTTCAAACACTCCACATGTAATTCTTATCCCATATGACTAAATGGGATGTCATGTTCCATGGAAGACACCTTGTGAATAGCTTACTAAAATCTAATGACAATACAGTAATATAATGATTGACGTGTATAGTTCCATTTGTTCAATGAACTGAGACCAGATACCAGAGAAGAGTCATGTATTTTTTGAGTTTAAAACTAAATCCATACCATAAACATGAGCAGACTACCAAGAGGAAGAGGAACAGCTGAATGTCAGGGTTCTTACTCAGAGTCACCTGCGGCCAGCAAGGGTCATGGGAAATGATCAGAATCGGAATCTGATACACTTGCTCAACTTTCACCTCTCTCCACAGTGTTGTCCCTAGACCAGCAGCATCACGGGGAGCTGCTTGCAAAAGCAGGCTCTCGGGCTCCTGCAGACCGACTGAATGAAATCTTTATCTTAAGGTCTTCACGTTTCCTGTGGGTGGTAGGTATGAGATCCACGTGGCTCGACCAAGTTGAACCTCACTGTACCACTCTGCAAAATGGAGATGGAAAGACGTGCAGAGAGATGGTACAGGAGGAGTTAGGCTCTCCTGACACCAAGCATGGGGCACTTGGCGGGCGCAGGACCACAGAGGAGGGACTCTGAATAACTGTGCCATCTCGCTCCCCTCGATGGCTTCTTGCTGGTCCTACCCACAGGAGGCTTCAACCCCCATGATCTTCCTCCTGCCTCTTGGAGTCCCAGTGTCATAAAAAATCCCCATACTCATGAGACAGATGTGCCCTGGAGATCACCTGCTCACCTCCACTTTGAAGCCAGAAATGCGGCTCTTCAAGTCCCGGCTCGCTTGGTCCCTGTGGTCACCCTAGTGTCAACTCTCAGGTGCCAGGGAGATTTCAGGCACTCAGTAGAAAGCGAGGTGGCTGGAGGAGGCCCCAGGAGCTCCTATCCCTTCTATTCTGGTCTAATCTCACTACCTGTGTTTTTCTCTATGACTCATTCTGTTTGTTCATTTCCTGTTTTGAGAACAAACCCGAGTACATCTCATCTATCTGCTTAATGGCCCTCTTGGCTCCCCGAGGCACTAAGGAAAAGAGGGATGTGTGTGTGTCCAGCCACACAGATGTCCCTCTACCTGGATTTATAGAGAGGAATTCAAATACTTATGTTGGTATGTATGTGCTTCTATTTTAAGTTTGTATGTCGCCACCAGCTAACTGTCAGTCCCTGGAAGGAAAGAGGAAAGACTGACATCCCCTTCTTGGGCATCAGTGCCTAGGAAGGAATGTGTTTCTCAATCAACGCGGGGAACGGGTGCTGATAGTTGCCAAAAAGTACCTGTGAGCACTGTTTCTAGACTACTGAGAGCCAGGGATGCCAAGATGCTCCCCTGCATTCCAGAAAGCACACAGCAGCCAGACAGGGGAGGCAGGCAAGGTGGAGACTGTGCAGCCCTGCAGGCACGGGATCAGCTGCCCTTTTTCCTAGGGAAATGCCTGGCAGGCTTCATGCAAGAGGTTCCCCCAGTATCCAAACACTCACTCAAAGGTTATATTTACACAGCTCATTAGGAAAATTTTTTTATACTTTTGACACTCATTAGAGTCGTAATCGTCCACTGAAGCGCCTCTATAACAAGAGATAAACACTCCGTTCTAAAGGATGAATAATAATTAGGTACTTCTTGGCACCGTGCTCTTTACAGGTCTAATTTTAGAGCATAATTAATCCTGCTGAAGTTGCATAAGATAAGTGAAATATTTATGCAGCTGTGTTAATTCATGTATTTACTCCTAGAGAGACATTCAGAATTGGACATGGCTTTCCGGGAAGATTATCTTAAGACGCCCCCCAGAGCAACGTCATTTTCTCTGCCCTGACTTTGCCTCCAGATGGCCTCGGAGGATGAAGCTTTAGAAAGATGAACATTTCCCAACCCTGGCAGGATGACCAGGAAAGCAATGAGGCAGGACGTAAAATATCGACAGGAACCAAGATGCTCTGTAAGTAAGCATCTGTAAGAGGCGGCAATGAAGGCACTTCCTGCTCAGCACCAGGAAGGCTGTCCCTGGTACAGACTGGCTCTGTTATTGCCACTGCAATACTCAGTCAGCTGTGCTGAACGCAGGAGTTGAGCATGGACAGTGATGGTGCTGATGGGCAGGAGGCATTCGGGGTGAGGAGGAAGACGGTGATGATGGTGGTGAAGATGATGGTGATGATATTGTGATGATGATGGTGGTGACGGTGTTGATGTTGATGGTGGTGGTGGTGGTAGTAGTGGTGGTGGGTGGTGATGGTGGTGGTGGTGATGATGGTAGTGATGATGGTGGTGATGGTGGTGGTGATGGTGGTGATGGTAGTAGTGGTGGTGATGGGGGTGATGGTAGAGATGGTAGTGGTGATGGTGGTGATGGTGATGTGGTGATGGTGGTGATGGTGGTGATGGTGGTGATGGTAATGGTGGTGGTGGTGGTGGTGATGGTGGTGATGGTAATGGTGGTGGTGGTGGTGATGATGGTAGTGATGATGGTGGTGATGGTGGTGGTGATGGTGGTGATGATGGTGGTGATGGTGGTGGTGATGGTGGTGATGGTAGTAGTGGTGGTGGTGATGGGGGTGATGGTAGAGATGGTAGTGGTGATGGTGGTGATGTGGTGATGGTGGTGATGGTGGTGATGGTAATGGTGGTAGTGGTGGTGATGGTGATGGTGGTGGTGATGGTGGTGATGCTGATGATGGTAGTAGTGGTGGTGATGGAGGTGATGGTAGAGATGGTACTGGTGATGGTGGTGATGGTGATGGTGGTGATGGTGATGATAGTGGTGATGGTGGTGGTGATGGTGGTGGTGGTGGTGGTGGTGATGGTGGTGGTGATGATGGTGGTGATGCTGATGATGGTAGTAGTGGTGGTGATGGAGGTGATGGTAGAGATGGTACTGGTGATGGTGGTGATGTTGATGGTGGTGATGGTGATGATGGTGGTGATGGAGGTGATGGTAGAGATGGTACAGGTGATGGTGATGGTGGTGATGGTAGAGATGGTACTGGTGATGGTGGTGATGGTGATGATGGTGGTGATGGTGGTGGTGATGGTGGTGGTGATGGTGGTGATGATGGTAGTAGTGGTGGTGATGGAGGTGATGGTAGAGATGGTACAGGTGATGGTGATGGTGGTGATGGTGGTTACAGTAACACTGACTATTAAGGTGACAGCTTATGGCTATTGAACTCTTTCTGGGTTGTAGGAGCTATGCTAAGTTATTTACAGAAATCCTCCCATTCCATTTTCACACAGTTGATAACAGGACCAATGTCTTCACCCATTCAAAAATGAGCAAACTGAGGTGAAGGTTGATCATCTCTTGCATAGAAGTTTTAATAAATGGGACAGTACAGATTTGGTTCAAAGAGACACTAAATTACTCCTTCCTAAAGAGTTCTATAAATCTCAAGGGTCTAATTAGTCAACTTTGATAGACATCTTACAAAATTAAATGAAGCAAGAGTTTTGCCTAATTGACCGTCTTCCAGAATAAGGCCTCTGAAGAAAGCCATTGCCCTGTGCTACCCAGGGAGCTCACAAGGCTCCCACACAGTGCTGCAGTGTCCTCCTCTGTACAATGGGAAAGAGAAATATATCTGACCTCAGAAGGTTCTTGTGAAGACTAAGGGAAGCGTGCCACGTATCACCTGTGGTGATGGACATGTGCTCCTCCCTAAATGGCCTCACTGTTGACCATAGATGCCATGAGACTGTCGGCCACAGTGGACAGGGCTGGAGTTAGGACTCGCTTGACAGACAGCCAGCATATTTAAAATCTTCCTGGCAATTGAAATTCGTCCTGACCCCAACCCCTCATCCATATGTGTATTCGTGTGCTTAACCCTTCATTCATCAATTCCCTGATCTGTTTGGGGTTCTGGGGTGCTTACTGCTGGGGCCGAGACTCCTGTCTGCTGACCAGGTCACTCTGAGCGGAGGCGTCAGGCATCCCTGCAGTTGATGGAGCAACTGGACCCCATCCTCAGTGTCCTCCAAGGTCCGCGCTCCTTGTCCAGATCTCCTGCCATAAGACTCTACGTCCAATCTCTGGACTTTGGGTGTGGCCACTGGACTTGCTTTGGAAAGGAGGAGATTGGCAGGTGTGAATGTGACAGGGCAGAGAGTTGAAATCTGCAGGTGACATTCAGCATTCCTTCTGAGCCTCCAACATGGCCGAAAAAAGAGCTTCCGCCGGTATCTACCACCGGCTCAGCGTGGGACCCAGAATAAACACGCACGGGGCAGAGGTCACACAGCCGACCCACAGGCCAGGGGCAGAGCCTAGAGCTGCCCCACCCAGCCCAGCCCGAGGCAGGAATCCTCCACTTGACCTGCGTCCCCAGGGCCACACACAGAACAGGACCAAGGACTGGGGAAGGCAAGGAGGCCCTCCGGGGATCCCGAGGATCAGGGACTGTGGTGCTTGAGGGTAAAACAGACCCATTTAGAATGCTGGGGGCAGGGGAGAACAGGGTTGCACTCCGGGAAGAGAGAGGGGACGAAAAGCCACAAGGAACTCGCCGCCATTCAGAGCTCGCCCACCTGTGGCCTAGCCTCTGTCCATTCAGAGCTCGCCCACCTGTGGCCTAGCCTCTGTCCATTCAGAGCACGCCCACCTGTGGCCTAGCCTCTGTCCATTCAGAGCTCGCCCACCTGTGGCCTAGCCTCTGTCCATTCAGAGCTCGCCCACCTGTGGCCTAGCCTCTGTCCATTCAGAGCACGCCCACCTGTGGCCTAGCCTCTGTCCATTCAGAGCACGCCCACCTGTGGCCTAGCCTCTGTCCATTCAGAGCACGCCCACCTGTGGCCTAGCCTCTGTCCATTCAGAGCTCGCCCACCTGTGGCCTAGCCTCTGTCCATTCAGAGCACGCCCACCTGTGGCCTAGCCTCTGTCCATTCAGAGCTCGCCCACCTGAGGCCTAGCCTCTGTCCATTCAGAGCACGCCCACCTGTGGCCTAGCCTCTGTCCATTCAGAGCTCGCCCACCTGTGGCCTAGCCTCTGTCCATTCAGAGCACGCCCACCTGTGGCCTAGCCTCTGTCCATTCAACGTCAGGATGACTGTAGCGGTTGGTGGGTCTCCTCTCAACTTCAGGCAGCACAGCACATTCTGTAATCAAGTAGAGCCGCCACCTGTCCTTGAAGGGGCTCCGGCCCTCTGCCCTGAGCCTTCACAGCCCCTGTTCCTGGGCACATCTCTGGTGCCGACCCTCTCCGTGTTGACTTGACTTTTCCTAACTTGGTGCCAGCAATTCAGGAAGAAATCATGGATCCCGTGGCAGGACTCCAAGGCCACGCCTGGCCCACGCGGTGAGATCACCAGGGGGTCAGCAGGAAGACTCTCTGCAGAAGCCACCCCTCTGGGCCACGTGGTCATGACTCCCTGCTTCCTGCGGCCTGCAGCCTGGGAGGGTGGGAGCTGCCGCTGCTTTGCATGTTAGGCAGCGAAGGGACCAAGTGTGGAGAGAGCCCCTGGGACAGGCTTTCTCAGGAGCTTGACTCTTCTCACTCCTCCACGGGACAATGCAGAGAGAGCCACATGTTAGTTCACCACGAATCACCCTTGGTCACAAGTGCTGGGTTCTGTAGAGTCTCTTACCCAAACATCACGGGAACCCTTCCTCTGGAATTTGGAAATTGGGACAGAGGCAGCTCGGTTCCATGTGTCTGACAGCGGCATCCAGTCCCAGCTCTGCTAACACGTGAGGTCACAGGATTCTGTTTTAAAGTGGACATGAAGGCCTGGGTGCTGTGTCGTGTTTGCTACTCCCTGGATCCAGGCCTCGGTCTGCCAGAGGCAAGTAGCGAACAATCATCTCCCAGTCCTGGCCGCTGAGAACACCTGCAGACGTTGCCAAGTGTCCCCAGGGAACAAAAAGGACCCTCTGCCTCTGAGGAGCACCCCTCTAGGAAGAGGACCTGTGGGTTCCCTGTCAAGGCCCCCGACGGTCCTGGTGCCGACTTTCCCTAAAGCTATCTGTTCAGCTCCTTGCTCATTCACGGGGAGACGCCTGCACATCCTTAAAGTAATTTCCCTTGTTAAACACGGTTACCTAGAATTGGTCTCTGTTTTAAGCCACCTGGGTGCACGCGCGGCATGAGAGGCACTTCACAGATACCCCTGGCCAGCAGACCCCTTGCCCCAAGACCCACTGCCATGTTCATCAGAAACCAGGGTCTCAGGTCCCCCAAGCGAGGGGTCCTGCAGGGTCTTACCATCACCCACAAACTGCAGCAGGGCCAGGTCGATCTGCCTCTTCCAGGGCGACCCCTTCTGGAGGGCAATGCCGTAGCCAGTGGTGGCGAAGATGTACCCGCTCCCGATGGTCACCAGCTTGCAGCCCTCGTCTCTCCCGGCCTTGTAATTCAAGACCGCGGCGTCGTAGATGAAAGCGTCCAGCTTCCTGAAATGACAAGAGACCAGGCCGTCATGGGGTGGCTGGGACCCTCCCAGAGCCCGCTCCCGAGCCCGAGCCAGCACCCCACAGGCAGGAGCTGACCACTCAGGCTGTTCCATCCCCTCGTCATAAAAGGATCTATTTTTAATGAAGAGATAAAAGCCAGAACCTTCTCTCCCCAACTCACAAGAGGCAGCTAAATAAAGGCCCGAGGAGTCTGTGTGCCCAGTGAGTAAACAGGCAGGTTGGCAGGTTTTCTAAGTGTTGGTCCTTTGCATCTCCCAACGGGGAGAACCGTGGCCTGCTTAGAAAGGTGGGCACCGCAGCCCAGTCAGCCACCGAGGACCGGAGACTCTGGCAGCCGCAAGGGATGGGGCCAAAGAGGAATGGAGTCCTTTCCTCCCAAGATAAATACACTCACTGTTTAAGGTGTCACAGAGATCGATCACCACAGAGGGATCCTAACACTCCAGATAATATAGAAAAGTACTGATGATGCAATCAAAATCAAAATTCTTCCATTAACAAAGTAAATAGGTTGCAAAATTCCATAACTCATGATTTTATAACTCAAAGATGACCTCTGCTGACATAGTTTTAGGCCGTCTTCCAAGGTTTTTACGCATATGCACACACACATACACATGCACACACACACACATGCACACACAAACATGCTCACACACACACATGCACACACACACATGCACACACACACATGCTCACACACACACATGCTCACACACATGCACACACACACATGCTCACACACACACATGCACACACACATGCTCACACACACATGCACGCGCACACACGCATGCACACACACGCATGCACACACACGCACATGCTCACACACACACATGCACACACACACACATGCTCACACACACACATGCACACACACACACACATGCTCACACACACACATGCACACACACGCATGCATGCCCATACACAGGGGTTGGCACACTGTTAATGTAGAGACAATCTAATAGGCAGCTTGGACTCTGGCGGTCGGTCTCACTGTGCCAGCTGCAATGACTTGGTGAGGCTGCAACAGGGTGTCGGGGCCGAACCCTCCCCCCTTCCAGAAAACAGTCAGGTGTCGAAGTCCTGGTTCCCAGATGTGACCTTACGGAGACAAGATCACTCAGGTGTAAGTGGTTAAGAGGAGGAGATACTGGAGTAGGAGGGACCTGATCCATGTGACAGATGTTTCTACAAAAAAGAGAGAATCTGGCCATGACAGCTCACAGAAAGAGTGCCCTAAAGACTAGAGCTCTGGGCCCTGAGCCCAGGAACCACCAGGTCCAGGGGCAAACTGGTGCAGCTCCTGCCCTCACACCCACGGCGTGAGAGGCACTTCACAGATACCCCTAGCGAGCAGACCCCAGCCCCGCGACCCCCGATCTGGGACTCGCAGCCTCCTGGACTATGGGACGGCAAGCTTCTGGTGTGAGAGCCCTCGGTTTGAGCTACTTTGTCAGGGCAGCCCCAGGAAACGAAGACACACCCCACAGCGGACAGAGAACACAGACCAGTGGACCCACCTGGTCCCAGAACGCCTCTGTTCACAAAGAGGTTGTCCATGGGCCGTAGCTGGCCAACCCTTGTTTTATAGCCCCTAAAACAAGATGATCCCATACAAACTATTCCCTAATGGTTTTCTTTTCCCACGTCACACAGAGTAAGTGTATACCCAGGCCCACAAATAGCACTTGTTTCTTTATTCTTTTTAGACATATTTCTCTCTATGGCCCACATGCCATCAAGTGCTCAGTAATCTTGACATTTGTTTAACTGTAAGTTACCATAGAGCTCAACATTGAGAGCGTCCCTGTTACCTCAAAAGTCCTGCCTACCCAGGCCGGGCTGGGCTCAGTGGCAGAGCGCTTGCCCAGCGTGTGGGAGGCACTGGGTTGGAGCCGCAGCACCACAGGTAGATAAATAAATAAAGGCCCATCCACAGTTAAGAGCTGTCTGTATAAAGCCTTCCTTCCTCACGCCCAGCCTTCCTGACAGCAGACCTCACGTGACCTTGTCAGAGGCAGGGCCACACCTTCACCTGGACCCCGGGAGGGACCATGGGTACAATGTCCATGTATTAAGGCTACCCAGCAAGGCTGGGCGACACCCCGGAACACAGAGCCGGATGTCTCCAGAGTAGGCAGGAAAACGGAATCAGAGCTGGCCCAGCCTCCGACACACTCTCCATTTCTTGACTTTTTCTCTTTAACAAGAAACCGTAAGACAGTGAAGCGAAGAAGGAGCAGAGGTCTGGGAAGGGGGGGGCTGCGCTTTCAGGGACCCCCTGTGGGAAGGCCGGCAGCCTCCTTCTTCCTCTGCACCTCTCTTGACTTTGTAATGGTCACAGGTCGGGCGAAACCACAGGGAAGCCACCTTTCTGGACAGCCAGCCACAGGGAAACTGGAACCGTGGGACGGAGAGCGGCTCAAGACAGCGTCAGTCTGAGCCGACGGCGCTCGGGCTGTGGCAGGAGCACTCCCGTGGTCAGTAGGAAGGATCTGAGTCCCAGGCCAGGCTTGGGGGACGGCCTGGCTCAGGGAAGCCACTGCTTCCTTCTGGATGGCTGGTTCCTCGTCCGTGAGATGAGGTGACCCTGCGGGTCCTGCTGAGATACGTGTCCAGTGAAGGCGCTCCATGATTCTGAAAGCCAAGAGTCACCTTTAGTGGCCATCAGTAGACGCTCCGGGTAACACGTGTGTCCTGAGGACTCGAGATCATGGACGGCATCTGACCTGCTGATGAGGCCAAGGTGCTTGTGACGTCAAGACTCACACACCAAGCTGCCATGGAGATGCCGAGAACAAACCCTCTTATCTCGAGTCCTCAAAAACTCAGCGTCAACACACACACGCACCACACACCACACGGGCGTGTGCAGGGAACACTCAGACACGGAGGCCGTCAGTGGTATTCGCGGGATGACCTCCCCCACCTTGCTGACTGCCCCACACGGGGGAGCCACGGCCGAGACCTAAAGACCTACCTGCCAACCCTGGGGGCGTCTAACGGCAGTTTCAGCTGGTATTTTTAGGGACGGAAGCAGATTTCTGCACATCAGAGCCACAGTTCATGAGGAATCTTATTCTGCTGAGCAATAAAGAGTCAGATGAGCAGGAAAAAAAAAAAGATTTTCTTCAGGAACAAAGATTTGCAAAAGCATGTCCCTGTCAACTCAGAGGCAGGACAATGAACTGTAAAAGTCAAGTCGATTTTGACCAAGGCCACTGCACATCGGGTACCTGGGCTGACCTGATGGACGTCATCTCAGGCCTGTAGCCCCAGACAGCCACCGAGGGGCCTGCGTTGTGGCCTGACCCCTGTGGTCCTGGGGCCATGTCAGAACTAAGGTGGTGAGTTCACCATGAGACTGCAGGGTCCTGAACTAGGTGTCACTCTTCACCCAGGATTCTAGAGAGCTGGGTCTAGACCCAGGGGCCCCAGATACTTGTAAAACCGCCCTCTGACGGAGAAGACCACTGCCACAGCACTTTCCAAAGGAGTGCACGGGTCGTCCTCCCGAGGCCTCCACCCACCCACTGGCAGACCGCGTCATTTTCCTCGTTGTCCTATGAGCAAAGTTCTCAGTCGGCTTGGAGTTCATTAGGGACATTCCCAAACTGCCCAACAAAGCCCTCCTGGACAGCACTGGCCCTTGGAGCCTGAGCCATTGATGGGAATGCTCGGCATCTCCACTCCCCAAAGTGGAAAACGAGCCTTTGAAATGTGGTAAGTGCTGCCGAGAAACTGAGTTTTTAATTTTGCTGAATTTCACTCATTTGGATTCCGACAGAAATGGCCAGGTACGGCCGGGGCCACAGCAGGCAGGGGCAGCAGGGGAGCAGGACTCTAGGTCCCCCTCCTTGTTCTTGACCCAAAAGGTTTACTTTTGATCTGTTTCCAGTTGGAAAAAAAAATCGTTCCTGTTGTTAAAAAGGCAAAATTGAAAATTGCTGACACACTAGAAAGAGCGCTTTGTAAGGCAGAGACTTTGGTCAAGGCAGCTGCTCGTCTGAGCCGGTTTTCTTTCTGCAAAACAGAGCTGACAATCTGTGCCCTCAGAGGGCTGTGGGCCCTCCAAGTGAGGTTATGTAAGTAAAGGGTGCGGGCCGCGGCGGGACACAACCAGCGCTCGAAATGCACACACGTGTCCGATCGAATCGGAGTTCACAGCAAAGGGCTCACAGATTTACATATCTGATGTCATCGATCCAGCCCAGAACGCGTCACAGGCATCACGTCACTCTATTTACTCCTCCTAAGTGCACAGGGGAGTGCACTCTCCCACCGTCCGCTCTCCCGACTGTCTGATGGGGAAACCGAGGCATTCAGCACTAGGAGGACTCAACAGCCTCGAGGTATTGAAAGCAGAATCTGGACTTAGCAGGTGCCAAAAGCCACAAAGGTGACCACTATGACCAGGTCATGTCACCCACAGGACTTGTGGAATAGATGGAGGCAGCTGTGTGGACTGCGCAGGAAGTTCCGATGCAGATGGCAGCTGTCCAGCCAGACTTACGACAGAAGGGGCAGAGCGAGACCGAAGCCGCGGAGTTGGCGGTGGCTCAGCTTCTCTTTCCCAACAGACGCACAGCCCTGAGGGTCTGGCGCTACCTCCGCAGTGCCCTCTTGTCCCCAGCCCACCCCACCCCAGGCTCCAGGGGACACTGAGGCGCGAGTGCTGTAGTTTCTTGTTGAAGGCAGAGGGCGGGACGGGGGGTGGGGGGAGGCCACCAGAAACTGAAGCCCAATGTGGACCTAAAGCTGTTGGGGACTTGAGCCGTGGATGGCAGAGACAGAGTGACATACGGGCGGCCGCGTGGTAACTGGCGGCGGGGCTAAGAGAAACACAGACCAAAGGCCAGCACCGGAGGGACCGGGCCTTCAGAACAGAGCAGCCTGGGAAGGCGGGGGAGCTTGCGGGTGAGGGAGCCCAGTTTCCGTTCTCTGAGGACGTGTCCTGCTTTTTTTTTTTTTTTTTTTTAATTTATTTTATTTTTTTTAGGAGTAAGTCATCTTCTTCGTGCCTTCCCAGCTGAGTGTTCCTCCCACTGGGCAGGAGGAGGCTCAAGGGTCAGGGTCTACCTGCGATGGGACACCCGGGTCCCCAGCAGACATCACACAGGCTGTGTGGGCGCCGTCACCCTCTGTCATCAGCGGCCCTCAAGGAAGCCCCGTGATTAGAAATGACGGTGATTCAGAGGGGTAAGACCTCGTGTCTGTGAATTTGCAAAGAAGCCAGGCCAGGAGGGGTGTCACGTGGGCTCCTGCTGCCTGAACCTGGTGCTCTCCTGCTGGAGTTTCCGAGCTCTGAAGAGCTGCCACGGCTTCCTTAGTCTGTGTGTCTGACCTTGTCACGCAACAGGTCCAAGTCCCTGCTGGACCTGAGGGTGCCCTTGAAGTCCACTCCCAGCCCCAAGGCTGCCTGTGGGTGGACCTGGATTTCCATGCACCAGGGAAGACCAGGTCCCAGCGTCAAGCCGTGGCCTCTTCAGGGACAGGGACTCGTATTGTCAAGAGGCCTGACATTTCCTGATCAAAAGTTTCCGGTTTTAGCTCATCACCTCCTTGTGCGTGTTTCCAGATCCTCTCTGGGGGGCTCGGCACATTTAAAGGCTAATTATATAGTTAAAGTTAATTATTCATTCATTAACATTCAAGAAGCCTTTAACAAGACATCGACTTGTTCTGAAGAATTAATGAAACCCGAGTGCCGACGGTCGTGTGCGTGTGCGTGTGTGTATGGTGTGTGGTGCGGAGGTCTAGTCTCAAGTGTGACTGCAAATGAAACATCTCTTTGATGATAACTGAATGCATTTTTTTAGGTCATGTCAAAGCCTTGCTAGGAAGAGAACTAGATTATCCAGGCCAGCCAAGCCACTTGGGCAACTGTGGAGCGGGCAGGGAGTCCAGGCCCCCTGGGCCGGCCCTGTGAACAGGGCCCAGTCCATAGGACCTCTCTGGTCTCCATTCTTCCCGCAGGGCTGGCTGTTGGATGCACTGAAACGGACACAAGGGTGTTTGCTATTGTGGACCCTGGTGAAGTCCAGGGGAATTTTTTGATAGTGACAATGTCACTGTGGGGAGGGGTCACTGAGGCATGACAGCCTTGAAACTGTCTACGTGGGGAGACCCTCAGCCTGCACAGAGACTCGTCTGCCACCACACAGTATGGTCTCACTCTGCCTTTCAGAAAGTGACCTCCAATCATATTTTGACTGAGTCTGTGAGTGGGAGCTCGAGAAGCAGAACCACGCCGACACTGAGTCGTTTCCACCAAGGGGCACTTCCAAGAGCTCCCTGCACCAAGCCAACTTAATTCCCAGATCAAGGTCTTGCACCGCCTAGTTAAATTGTTTCCAGTTTTTTAAAAGTATTTTTACTGGAATCGATTCTTCTCGTGCTTAAATTCCATAAAGATTTGATTCATTGATCAGCATTTGGATCACAACGCATTTTACTGATTTATACCTTCTGCCATCGTGAGTTTCCCTTTGTAGTCATTACTTCCACCAAGTCCGATTCTCCTGGGCCAAAACCAGGCAGAGACAGAAAATTAGCCAAGAAGACTCGAGTTGTCTATGGATTTTTAGTCAATAACAAATTTCACCCTGTGTGCTTTTAGCCGCTGCTGGTTTAATTTGTGTTGCTGATTTCAACAGTAATGTTCACTGTGGATTGGGGGGAAAATGATGGTGGATTTTTTTTAAAACAAAATCCTGAGCGATTTTGTAGGACAGAGACACGGAGAGGAAAGAAGTGGGGAGGGAATGAGGGAGGCAGAACAGGCCCAGATGGGACGGGGACGGGGTGAGGCAGGAAGACATGGTGGAGAGAGACCCAGGAGGAGAGAGCAAGAAGTCAAAGGAGGAGAAGGGACGGAGAAGGAGAGAGAGTAGGGCCCAGAGAGGGAGAGGAAGGCAGGAGGGTGTGGACACACAGCAAGAGTCCAGAGGCAGGAAGAGGCGAGAGTCGGTGGGGTGTGGGGTGAGCCCAGGACAAGGGCACCGAGGCTGCACCCCACCTGCTGACTTAGTGGGAGGGACTGAAACGACGCAGCGGCTCTCTGCCTCGTTTCCGTTAGACCTAGCATGGCATCCCAGCTGACTGTGTCCGGAGAGCAGAGGGATCACGTAACCTGCCCATGAATTTTTAGATAAGGAAGCTGAAGCCCAGAAATCTCTTGTGCCACCAAGTGAGTGATTCTAGACCAGTCGGCCACCCACCAAGGCAATGCACCCCAAGATGCCCCATGGGCTTCCTAGGGCAAGCCCAAAGGTGGGAAGCCAGGTCAGGGGAGCTGGGGGGAAGACATGACCTCTGGCTCGTCTATGGCTGGCTGGACAAAGTCACCGTCACCACCAGGAATCTGAGGGCGAGTGATAGGCGCTAGGCAGACCCCGTCTTTCTTCACGCCACACTCTTGTTCTGACCGAGGAGGAGTCTGGATGCTTCTGGAATGTGAATCCTTCACGGAGCTCCTTGGATTATATTTCTCCAGGGCGGAGGCCTGAGCTAACCACCTGCTGCAATCTGCTCAGACTTTTTTACTGCCTCCCGACACTGCGCTCTCTGCCTGCCTATCTCATAACCCCCTTCCCGGCACACCCCTAAGGGCAGGAACCATAAGGAGAAGGGGGTAGGAAAGGGAAGAGTGCAGTCTGAGGGGTTGATGAACTTGTCCAGGGTCGTTCAGCTGGACATTCGTGGACAGGGAATTCGAATCCAGCGTGCTAAGCCTTGAAGCCCCCCATGCTGCTCGTAATGGCTTGATCTGCCAAAGTTGTCATGCACCAGGACCCAGGGCCGGGGAATCCTGAAGACCAGGAAGCAAGGAAGTGAAAGAGGAGAAAAGAATCAATATCTGTCAAAACCCTGGTGTTGGTCCAGCCCTATTGTATGACGGACAGAATGCAGGCACTTTTCCTGAGTCATCTTGTCTGATTCTCAAAGGAGACAGGGTTTCCCAGATGTGGGAAATAGAGAGACTGTTTAATTTGCCAAAGACCACACAGCTGGCCGGAACCTGAGCCAGGATCGAAGCCAGGCACAGTTCACTCCAAAGTCCACGCTCTGCACCAAGAGGCACCAGAAATCCACTCAAACATAAGCACTCAGAATGGGAGTTGCAATTCCATCCATCGGTGGACTAGAAAACTATTTAACAAAATATGAGTATTCTGACCTCGAAATTCTACTTCTTGCTCTTGCTCCTAGAGAACTACTTGCAGAGGGGCACAGAGGATTCATTTAAAAATTTTAACACATCCATGCAACTGAAAACCCTCCCCTGACCAAAAACAAACTCCAGCAAGAGGAAAATGTTTGAACCAACTGTGATGCAGACAGACGGCTGTGGATTCTTCCCAGCAGCCCAGGAGAACAGGAAGGCACAAGACCCACAGAGTGGGAGGGCTTCGGAACGTGTCAGCTGGAAACCAACCCTCCACACACTTCAGAGTGGACGTCGTCCCATGGAATAGAGTGTTATAAGTCTGTGTGGACATGGATATATGCAAATGAAAAGAAGCAAGGCTGAGGAGAAATGGAATCCACCCTGAGCCCAAGGACGGCATCCCAGGAAGAAGGACAGGTACTTCGAGGAGGAAGACCCTGCGGACAGGGAGGTCAGAGAGAGATGGCCACAAGCCAAGGAGCACCTGGAGCCACCAGGAGCAGGAAGGCATTCTTTCCCAGAGTCCTTGGTGGGAGCATGGCCCCGGGGACACGTTGATTCTGGACTTCTGGCCTCCAGAACCTGCCAGAGTACACTTCTGTCTGTGCGCCCGCTGGCCGTGGCAGGCTGCAATGGCTGCCCGGGCCATCTCCACAGCGGGGAGGTCTGAGGGTGCACAGCCCGAGCGCCTCTCCTCCCCCGGCCTTCCTCCACAGGGAAGGAGCTGGGCTGCCAGGGAGGCCGCTGCTTGAGGCTGGCCCAAACACTGGCCGCCAGCTACGAACAGTGTCTCGGCCTGGGCTAGGTGCCCTGGGTAGCCCAAGCTAGCCCAGGGCACAGGAAGTTCCCACAGCTGCTGGGGCAAGAACTGGCAAAGGAACACCGAGGCCCGTGCTTCATCCAGGTGGACACTGTGGCACCTGGGCCCATAGAGACTTGCAGATGGTTTCAACTCTGGGAAGAAAGGACGCACCGAATCTGCGCTGTGGGTGGTCAAGAGCACCGGGTTTTCCTGCTGCAGGTCCTGCTACCCTGTAACAAGCAGGTGCCACCCTCTTGGAACGATCCTCTCTCGGGACAAGCAGAGGGCTAGCACACTGTGGCTCCACAGAGATGCGGGCTCTGGATTTGCACGTGGGCTCTGCCTCTCGGCAGTCGTGTGGATGAGCAGCAGCGGCCCCCTGAGCCTCAGTGTGCTCCTCCACACAAGGGACAGGCGGGCTGAGTCGGGACCAAATGAGATCACAGGGTGCAGGCTGTGAGAGCCCCTGCCCCTGCCCTGTTCTCAATATAAGGAACGCGTTTTCCCATCCCTCTTCTCACGGGAAGGAGAAATAATGCCCCTTTTAAAACAGTATCAAAGCTCTCAAAGAAAAAAAAGAGACATTTTAAAGTTAAAATATGGACAAAAATTAGCACCCGTGGGCCGTTAGAAAGTCTAATTGTGGCGCTCCAGGAAGGTCACACTGATGATTCAAAGCACGGGTTATGGCACAAGACAGACAGAGACCCCTGTTTAATCTCCTAATGCTTTTTTCCTTGATTGCGGAGAAATCATGATAGCCACGTCTAAGGGGGTTGTTATCAGAGTTAGATGAGATAAGGCAAGTAGACTATTCCGAACAGCAGCTGCCGTAGGTCAACTTCCAATGAGTGTTCCCTGTGCGTTAGAAATACCTCCCTCCGTTCCCTAAATAACCCAGGAAGCTTACACAAGATGGAATACAATGAGGTTTAAACATATGGATGAAGCAATTCGAGTTAAACAAATCCCGAGGTGGAACAGTGTCTGAGGCTTTAGGGGAAGTCGGTAAACACTTTCGGGCTGTATGCTCCCACAACTGCTGAAGGAGAATCACAAATTACGCTCTGAATTATGTAGCAGCCCAAGCAGAAAGCAAACTATGAGTAATTAAAAGAATTGTGTTGTCCACAGATGAAAGCATGCCTTCAACCGAAGCAAACAACATTGTTCACGGTGCAGAAGTCTGCCCCATGACATAAAATGTCAATTCTCCACAAACCGCCTTGCAAGAGCAGTATCAGAAAGCTCTGGGAAAAGAGCTACTTCTTGTAGTGCCCTTCAAAGCTAGTCAAAGCACCACAAAGCTGATTACTATTCCTATGATTAATTAATATTAATTAATATTCCTAAGACTCAATAAAATAGCACTTAGTGGTTAATTGTGGAAATTAGCTCAGAGAATTGTATAGATTTCATGGAAAAGAGCAAAGGACAGATTTGTACAAACACTGATCCAACTTATGTAAACTGTATAGACACGTCAACAAATATGAGATGCAGAAAGAAATGAAGACTTATGCTCAGAAGACACTTATGTTAGTATAAGGGATATTCGTGTGGCTGAGAAATCATATATAAAACAGGAGAACCATCACCCAGTCACCTAGCACTCTCTCTGTCACGTTTTGATGTATTTCCTTCCAGTTTCCTTCCTTCCTCTTCCTTTCCTTCTCTCTCCATTTTTGAGTTTGAGAATGATGGTCATGCTTCATTCCACCTTCCCTGTCCCTCAGTTTTTCTGATTTTAATGCTTTTATGGGTAGCCTTAAAAATCCTTTCATATCGTTTTATTAGCATTTAACAGGAAATAATTCCAAGGACAAAAAAATAATGTCTCTGCTTTCCTGGGTTTATTATTATTATTATTATTATTATTATTATTATTAAGGAAAAAATTTACTGACTCTATCATGAGGTAGCAATTATTTTTGAGCTTTATTTGCAGTGTGGGGGTGGATCTTAGAAACCAGGTCACTGTCGATCTGATTTCCTCTGGAGATGACGCTAGTCCATTTAGAACAGCTCGCCCAGCCCTGGTATCTGCGCCTGCTTTCAAACTCAGCAGCTGCAAATGAACCATCCATGCTTGATTCTGTTTGACTGATAAATACAGCAAATAAACCCTGCCCGGATGGCATCCTTGAAGGACCTTGCTCGGCGTGGCAATTAACCTTCAAAGAGCATCCTGATACGCTCCAGGTCGACCTGCGTCTTCCGATTCCAGTATCCCTGAACCAGCTCCTTTTGAGGCTAGAAAAGAGGATGCTGTCACCTCATCAGCTCTCAGATCACCGAACAACGTGATACATGTCATCTCGGTATATTTATATCATATGCCATACCTACTACATCACTCCAGTTTGCAATTATTCCCGGAACTCTGACTATAAATCCAGCCGCCTCGCTGGCATTTCCAAGTGGGCGGCAAGCCCAGCTCCCACAATGATTTAGCTAAACCGTTGAGGGATCAGTCAGCCTTATTGAGCTTCAGGATCTCCATCTCCTGAAGGAGTCTTCAGTTTGAATCTGGCAGAAGTGCTGAGCTTGTGGTTTTGTCCACTTGCCCAAATGGCCAGGGAACACCGGCTTTGGATGACCACAGCTCGGTCATCCTGTGAGTCTCGACCCGTCTCCCCTGGCTTGGGCTGCGGTCCCCTCCTCTGGAGCAGATGTTCTCGGAAGCTGATCAGGAACGGCAGAATCCTCTGAAGAGCATGGGACTTCCGGGCCCCTTCCCCCTGGAGATCAGGGGTCTCCATAAGCCACCTTTATCCGCAGCCCAGGGATTCGGACTGAGCTGCACTCTGGAAAACTCTGTTCTAGAATCCGGGGCCACTAACAGCTCCTCCTCCTCTGGCTGGGCAGCGTCCACATCCCAATCAGCTGTCCCTGAAGGTCCTGTCTCTGACCATGTTGGCATGTCCAGCTCTCTTTTCCTGTTCTTTACCTGACAACTTCGTTTTTATAAATTCCAGTACATTATGGAACTTAAGCCCCGACTTTCTCTCTGCT